>NC_142388.1:11542500-11782500 GCF_059441005.1 Hippichthys cyanospilos | reverse complement strand
CCCGCCCGGTCTTAAAAAGCATCACGTATCAAGGAGTGCTTTACTGCAGACTCTTTCAAATTTAGTGAGGTCTCCACCCGTTCACATTAAAAACAAGTAAGGGAATTTTAATGTGAATTCAGCGTGAAGTCAGAAATGTGAGCCTTTTATTTCTCCTGTATTGCAAGTAAATGACTTTTTTTTAAATGCAAAACAATACATTTGAAAATCACAAAAGAAAGGCCACGGGAGTTTTTGGTTCATTAACTTAGTTGTTTTTAAGCATGTACTGATAACTGGTATGACGTTTACCATGGTTTTAAAATGTCAAGGTTACAATAACAGCTAACCCTGTCTATCACCGATGTATGATGAATGTAGCTGCAAGGGGCGCCAGTGCCTTTTTGTGCCGGTCCCAATCCCAGATAATACAGAACGTTGTCTCAATCAAGGGCATCCAACGTAAAACTTTTGCCAAATCAAAGACGCAAATCAAAGCTATGACTTCCATACCGTGTCGGTCGAGGCCTGGACTAACAGCAGCCGCCATTGGAACCATTACCCTTCGTTAATAAGTTGTTTTTTGAGAACTTATGTGCTTGCCTTTTATTTACCGTAATTCCCCAAGTATAAGACGCACTTTCTTTCCTGAGAATGAGGTCCGAAAGTATGGGTGTGTCTTATGAATACATCAGCCATATTCTTACTATCAATGGCAAACGTAACGGAACGAGCTAGAGGGGGACATCAATTGGCTGTTAGCAACTGTGCCTGTTGCAGCTAACAGCAGCTCGCGTTAGCTGAGGTTGTTACGGCTTTATTTTCAATAAAAGAAGCGAGGAGAATGAACCAACGTCCGAGTCCATCCTTGTTCACACACAGGAATATTACTAAAACCAAGAGGATTACCGTATTTTCCGCACTATAAGGCGCACCGGATTATAAGGCACACTCTCAATTAATGACATATTTTAAAACCTCTTCCATATATAAGGCGCACCGGATTATAAGGCGCACCCTCAATCAATGACATATTTTAAAACTTTTTCAATCACAATATAGTAATACTCAAAGTAATTACAATAATAACTCAAATAACTCTAAACTCTCAATAGAATAATAACTCAATGTCAGTATGACCAACCTTGTTTAACTGTAAACACACAAAAGAAACAGGAAAAGCTTACTTTATCAGTTCATTCCCCATCTACGAATCCCAATCTCAATATTGATCCATATATAAGATGCACCATCAGCTTTAAAATATAATTAAGGCTTTTCGGTGTGCCTTATAGTGCGGAAAATACGGTATGTAAAAGTTATGATGTCTCCAGCTGATTCCATAAAGAGAGCACTGATTAGAGAATACGGAAAGGTATTCTATTTTTAACTTTGCGGTCTTTTGGGATAAACACATGAGATCGTTTACTTGGTGAAACCCGGATGCTGCTCAACTTTGGGTATTTATGTTAAAATGAAATTGAACCACGTCGCCAGGAATAGGTAAAACAATTACTTCAAGCGCATTCAACATTACACTGGTGAGGTGTTCACCGACCGCTCACAATGTGGGAAATCTGAAAGACGCTTAACTTAACACGCAACAAATATACAAGTTACCAGTATGTACACAAGAAAATATGAAGGGTACAAAAGATGAGATTTATTCTGTTGTGTTCTAGTTTTGACATTGTTGCCAAAGTGTTGGTGCATCTTATGCACGTGCGTCTTATATTTAGCAAATTACGGTATATATTTTTTTATTCACAGTATCACATGACTGAGGCGAGCAGTTTGAAATTAGGTCTTGAATGGCCCATGGACCAGTGTATGGGGATCATTGTTATATAATACACTGTCTTTAATAAATGAGTAAAATTATTTTTAGGTTTTTATTTTTAGTTTATATTATTTTAAGTTTTTCTGTTATTTTATGTCGATAATGCTGTTTTTGACTAAATAATTGGCAGCGAATTTTGGAGGGGTAATTGACCCGGTTTGTTATAAGGAGGGGTGCAATTTGCAATTTTGATTTTCTAAACTTCAGTATAGCTGAAAAGTAACAAAATTCAAATTGTCACATTGAATATGATGGTGAATAAAAAGGGTACTTATGTTTGGCCTAAATGATTATTTTTGTTTTGTTTCCACGAACATTTGCAAAGGGGGTCCTTGGAAAATTTGCTTTCTAAAAGGGTTCCCTGACTCCAAAAAGTTTGAGAAGTTGAGTTTGAGTTTGTATTTTGCTTATGTTGCTAGGTTATGGGCTCACTTTTCATTTACCATATTTTGCAGAATATAAGGCGCACCGGTATATAAGCCGTAGCAGCAAAAATCGAGCAAAAAACATCTTTTGCCACAGATAAGCCGCACTGCACTATAAGCCGCATGTAATATGAATTCTTTTAAATGTTTTTCATATATATTTTTTAATTGTCTACCAACTGTAACATCCTCTCTGTAACAGACTGAGCGCGCCTGCATATTTAGTCCCAACATTATATTTATTGAAAATGGATGGATGGATATTGCCAACAGATTACTGCAGAGTTGAATAGCAGTTCAAACTCTAAATCAATTCTTCGATAGCATTCTGTCTCCCGTTGTTTAATTGATAGATCATTTTAGTGAATATTGCACACACTGCAATTAAATTATATGTACAATCATAAATGTATAAATACAATCATATATACTGCACACTGTATATCAAATTTCCAAACTTTTAGACAAGATCCTTTTAACTTTAGACATGTTTTAAATATTTTTGAGCACAGCAAATTATTCACATCTCTTCAATTCCATTTCATAGTTGTTCCATAAATTGACTCCTTGAACACACATTTGCTAGACCGGTGGGAAAAACCAGCAGATAAGCCGCACTGGACTATAAGCCGCAGGGCTCAAATCATGATAAAAAAGTCGCGGCTTATAGTCTGAAAAATACTGTATTTATTTTTTAATCGCCTGATCAAGACACACCATTTGAAATGAGGTCTCGAATGCCCCACGGGCGGCTATTTGGTGAACATTTTTATATAGGACACAAGCCTGCCTGTCGTATGTCTATAGCTTGTTAAGTGCTGCGTTGCGTCGCAGCTTTGTGATGTGACTGCTGCAGAGGGCTCGATACATCGATTGTGCTGCCGCCACATGCTTGGCGAGCACTTTGTGACCCTGAGGGTGATTTTTTTTCCTCAGCAGCCAAAACAGCTTCAGGCCTTCCCACTCGCACTCGCGGAATAATTCAGGACGGATTCCCGACAGGGCTCTCGACTCAACTCTTGCCCATCTCCAACTGTGCCTTTTCATCCATTTTAAGCTTGAAAGCAGCACGAGCAAACCTTTCCATCCTGTCTTTATTGTTCATTCCGCTAAATCATAGTAAATTGCTTTTAGGCTGTTAAGAATAACACCAAGTGTTAGTGTAGAAAAACAGGGCAAAGCCATCAACAACCAAATCGTACCAAAAATGCAGAAATTGAGTTTTTTCTCGCTATGTCTCAGATTGAGTCCTGAACACACCATGGTAGTGTGTCCAACATTGCTGTTTTTGGAGATTACAAATGTCAGACTCAAGGCCTGGGGGCCAGATCTGGCCCGCCGGAGAAGTGCTAGCTATAACTTCAGGTTTCTGGCTAAAATGCAAATTTTTCTCTGTATCTAATACAGGGGTGTCAAACATATTGCCCGTGGGCAGGTTCTGGCCTGCGAACAGGTTATATCGGGCCTGCAAAATTATTGGTCAATGTAAAGTATAAAAATGAGCTGAAATTTTTCAATAAATAAAAAACTTCAAATGTTTTATGATGAATTGCAATGCTAATGTTTTATGATTAATAATGATGCTGCGCTTATATTATTTTGGACAAAAAAGAATAATAAATGTGACGTTGTCGCATTGCCGCATTTAATTTTGCAGAAGACGTCGCCACTGTGAAAGCAGCAACATTCCCAATCTGCATTGGGACGAAACAGGAAAATTTGAGTCGTCGATCGAAGCATTGTAGAAATGATTCTATGAAGCCATTTATGAGGTAGTGTTTTCTATTCATTGTCATTGATAGAGAGGTTTTCTCTGTATATTAAGTGCTGCAGGATTGCGAGCGAAATGAAGTCTCCTCCCAGAATCATTTGCCGCCTGTCTAAGCCTGACTTTTTTTTTTTTTTAACACCATATACCGCTTTCAGCGTTGAAATGCCACTGAGCTGTGAAGAGCTCCATAATTTCATTTCAGAGGTTATTGCCGCATCTGCGAGGCCTCCATACCTGCAACGGACACTAAAGTGACGAAGGACATTTTCCGCTCAGCGCTTTATGACAGCCCCTTTTCCTCTCCCAGGGCGCTTGAGGGTGAGGAGGCTCGTCCTGATGTGCTGCTTTGAAAGTGACAAATGGCATGTATTGCTGACAAGATGCATTTGTTTCAAAGGCTGTTTTTGCATTCAATCCCCCTGTTGCGTTTGTCTCTGAGGAACTGCTGTAACATTCCATTAGCCATTCCAAGATCCAACGATATAGGGGAAAATTGAGGTATGGAATAAGAGTATTTTATCATGAAGGACCTGTGAGTTGTCTTAACTGAGCTGTCTTGAGTTTCACACCTATGATTTCGTCCGATACACCTGCTGTGCAGGTATTTGGAGTGTGGGCTGTGCGGGCTCGGGAAGAACATGAAAACTGCACACAGGAAGGCGAGCCAGCTAAATTCAAACTCGAGTCTTAAACAGCCCATTTTCTTGTCTTGTTGTGCATAAAGTTAAGTGGGTCTCAGATTTCCCACATTGTGAGAGCTAAGTGAACGCGGCGCGAGTGTAACGTGTTTCAAGCAATTTTTTTTTCTTTGCTTTTCGCACGGCGGCTAGAGTTTATTTGACCATAAATACCTGAGGTTTCGCACCATCTGTATTTCACCGTTTATGCTTGTGTGGACACTATATGCCAAAAAACAGCTATTAATAAACGAGTCAAATGGAATACCCTTCATATTCTCTAAGCCTTGCACTCTTCATTGAATCAGCTGTAGATCATAACTTTTACATGATCCTCTCCATTTTAATAATATTCCTGTGCATGAACGAGGATGCAATCAGACGGTGGTTAAGTCTGCTTGCTTCTTTTATTGAAAATAAACCTCAATTAACATGAGCTGCTGTTAGCTACACTTGCTCCTAACTGCCACCTGACGTCCACCCCCCAGCTCGTCCCGTTACGGTAATTATTGTAAGCAAAAATACAGTTGATATAAAAATGGAGATCTGTGCGTCAAAACTCATCTTACGTGGCTGGCATAGCATTCTTCCTCGAAGTGTGTCGAAAAAAAAAATCTACATTTTAAGTTGCCGTTATAGGAAGTACCCATACATTTGGCCTCCATTTTTGGGAAATAAAGTTTCCCTTATATTTGGAAATTATGGTATTTGGTAATCAAGTTAGCCCACATAATTGACCTTGACTTTTTTACCTTTTCTGCTTCCTGCCTGCCTTTGTAACGCCACTTGTTTTGCTAGAGTAATGTGGATACAATGGAGAGTATTTTTCTAGACGCTTTTATGTAGTGTTTCTACACTATGTGCGGATGATGTCATTTTGTTTTTAGCTGCTGCTTGTGTTGGAAACTAGCATTGTGGTTAAAAATGGCACATTTTCAGAAATGTTATTGAATGTTCAATGTTCTTGCTTAAAAAGAGCTGAATAGAAGAAAAATAATTTTTTGTTTAATAATTATGTTTTTTTTTTGTTTTGTTTTTTTTCTGTTTTCTCTTTTTATTTTAGCTACCCCACCCAAAAAAAAAACAACAATAACCCAACAATGATTCATATCCTTGAAAGCAAGTGGGACACTCATAAATCAGAAGATACTGCTCTATCAAAAAGAGGACATATTTGCGTTGGTTTTTCAAAATGTTTTTAGAGCAAAACAGATCCAATACAGTCCTTTGCTGCTGTTGATTAACTTGCTTCTCTATTTCTTTAAATACTGTACATCTGCCCCTAGGTTAACTGTCTTTAATAAATAAGTTGTATTATATTAATTTTTTAAAAATAGTTTTATTGTATTTTTCTTTTGAACAACCACAACATCCCCCAAAGTAAAATTAAAATAATTTTTAGTCATATTTTTAAAATAATTTTTTGGGGATTTCAAGTTTTTTTTTTTTTTAAATATTCTTTTCGTTTTATTTTACAACCAAAAACAACAAGTAATGGCTCATAATCTAGAAACGGTTGGTGTATTCATAAATGAAAATATCACTTAATCAAAAGCAAAACATCCTCATTGTGTAAAAAGTTTTTAAAGTAAAACAATTCCAGGCCACAGCTCACTGCTGGAATTTTCATCCTTCCATTTCATTAAATACTCACATCATGTGACCTGCTTTTCAATCAATTGTTTTGAAGCTACAAGGAGAGGGAGATTTAAATGGTCAAAACAAAATGGCTCACTAAAATTCTGGAAAGGTGGAAAAAAAAGGTATTATTACTATAGAACAGTAAAACTTTAATGCTTGCTTGTCCTTTTAATCTCTTTGGTGTAGAAAGCAGCACAAACTCCAATTGATTTCCCCACGTAAAGCAAAACAATATTTTGCGTTGGGTTGAGATTTAAATTGAGAGCAAGTGGAGCGGCATAAAAAATTGGCCTGTAAATATTAATCGACAAGTCAGGAAGCTATTTGGTTCTCAATTAGAGATGCACCAGTTGTTTGGATATTTTCTCGATGTTGCCATGTCAACTAGACAAACGAAAATAGAAATGTCAAGTGCTTTGTCAGATTTTCCGAATGAAATGGGATTTTTTTTTAGTGTGTGTGCGTGTGTGTGGACTTTGCACAATTTCATTATCATTTAAATGAGATCGCTTAGCACACATGAATAGTTACTTTGACTTTATCTTCCTTCTTGATGGGAGTGTGTGCTGCCGAGCTTGTTTTCATACACCGCCGGAACTAAATGGAAAGCTTTTTAGGGAACCAAAATGCTAGGTTTTGATAAGTGCATTTTTGCGGCGATCCAGTTCAGTCGGATTCATCACAGCAAATTCTCAACTGTGTGATTTCCATCAAGTTAAAGATACTGTGGTTTTAACAAGGATGGAAAGCTACATAAGAGACAAAAAGATAAGACACAAAGTGCATGTTTAAGTCTCTTTCCAGAATTATTTACCGCCTGTCTAAGCTCCACTTTTTTATGCCATATACCACTGAAAGCATTGAAATGCCACTGAGCTGTGAAGTGCTCGGTAATTCCATTTCAGAGGTGATTGGAGGGGCGCATCTGCAAGGTCCCCATACCTGCAGCAGACACTAAAGTGACAAATGATATTTTCCGCTCACCACTTCATGATACCCCTTTTTATTGTCTCAGGATTCTTCAGTGTGAGGAAGCACCTCTGGATGTGCTGCTTTCGATGTGATGAATGACATGTATTTCAGACGAGATGCATTGGATTGTTTTCAATGTCAGTTTTCCCATTCATTCATTTTTCCTCATTCTGCTGCATTGGACACTCAGCAACATTCCTTGGTCAAAGAAACAGTATTATAGGTAAGGAAAAATATGCAGTGAATTAGCAGTAAGTGTGTGCATATATATATATATATATATATATATATATATATATATATATATATATATATATATATATATATATATATATATATATATATATATATATATATATATATATATATATATATATATATATATATATATATGCGGAGTGCTGGGTGTGAGTGAGCAGCGATCATCATGCACACAACAGACTCTTTTACCTCCATACAACGCTTAGGAGCTCACTGAGCATGGGAAAGAAAGGTAGTTAGGGTTTTACTGAACACATTTCATACACTTTAATTGTGTATGTACAATGGGGTTGTCTTGGTTGTCGTGCCGCCATGCATGACTTTCCAGAATGAGCTGCGTGGTGACGTCATTGCACAGCGTGCCGCTGATGTAGCACGGAAGCAGACAGCACAAAAAAAAAGAAGAAAAAAAGCACAGAAATGGAAAGGAAGCATATTACATTCTTTTTTATTTCATTATCGATATAGTGATGTTTCAAATTAATTTAAATCAGAGTAAATGCGAATCCCTATTTTTAGGTGAAACCATTTTTTAGCACACTCCTAGCTGATTGGTTGTTGCTATAATATGAAGGGCTGTTTTGCTAACCTGACTTCTGCACAACACCACAGATGGTCCCAACCCCTTTGATAAGGAGTTAAACTTGATAAGGCACAGCGATGAAATGAAAAGCATTTCAGGTGACTACCTCTTGAGAGAATGCCAAGTCAAGCGTGTGCAAAGCAGTAGGCAGAGCAAAGGGTGGTTAGTTAGAAGAAACTTGAACATATAACATATTTTCAGTCACACATTTCTTTGTGAGGTACATAACTCTAAGTGTTTATTCATAGTTTTCCGTGCGAATCAACAATGTAAAAAGTCATGAAACTAAAGAAAACGCATTGAATGAAATGTGTCCAAAACTATGGTCTCTTCTGTCTTATACTGTAATATGTTCAGAGGTGTTTGGGATAAAAATCTTGGCTCTTCGAGTGTTGTGCTTGTTTTCTCCAAGGTTCACTGAAGACTCTGAATTGTCAATATATGTGTGAATGTATGTACCGTAGAATCAGTCCAAAAGATGAGTTAATCAGTTATAGTTGGAGTTGTGTTGAAAATGGATGGCTACAGAGATCAACGGTCCTGCTGTATTCCTCACAACCTCATTGCAGGACATTATCTCGGAATGAATTAATTTTATTATGATATGGAACATCATACCTGAGTTTTGATAATAAGGGTTTTTTATACCCTTTTCCAGCATTTCTAAAGAAATACGGAAAAAGCACAAATCTTTTGCTGAGTATGGACAGATCTAGTCTTTGTCCGCTTTACAAAGCTGAGCTGACACTTCATTTTGTCAGTCCGGCGACCATTGAGAAAAGGCCTCGATGTGACTTTGTGCTTGCCTCTGGTTGTCTTCTACACTTGTGTCATTGGCCTTGTAGTGAAGGTGTTGCTTTGTGAGAACAAGCGGAAAAAGGAACATTGAATACTCCACAGAGCGTATTATGAGGCAAATGAAGAAGTTAGCTGTAAATTACCAGTAATTTGTGTCACGACTTGGAGGATTTAAATCACTAGAATCAATGTCAAGGAGGAGAGTGACGCCATTGCTCGCCATCGACATGGTCGATTGGTAATGGATCGGCATAGCATAGCTGGGGGAGGTCACTCTTCCAAATGAGACAAGACAATTTTCCTCTCGCTTCTCTATTCACCAGTGAATGCACGCATTATTAATGTTGAAGAATGCGTCAGGAGAAGGTGATAACGGCACATTAGCGACCTTGATGGGAAACTTCAGCAAAAGGGGGCTGTTGTTAGGCTTTTTCATTGGCGGTGTCAGCGTGACGAACTGTGAGAAGAGGATCCGGAGATGAGAGTCCTCTTCTTTCATTTACGACCTCCTTCTTCACCTGAACCGTCCTTATTCTTATTCAATACAAGATGGCCTAGATGACATAAACCAGGTTGAACTTTGATTCGCTCTGACCCTCACGAGTAACATTAACCCTCATCCTAAATCAGTAAAATCTCTTGAAAAAAAAATCCCTCAATTCAACCCTAAATTAGTATTAGTGCACCCTAATCTCAATCCAAGAATAACCCAAACCTCAAATCAGTCCAATGCTGTAGCGAAACCGACAGCGGTGGTTCTCAAATGTGGCTATGTTTACCCCTCAGGGTACATAAAAACACTTCAGGGTAAATGAAATTGTAGCAGGATTTTTGCAGGTAACAGCACATCTTACTCAATGTTTTTGATGCCATGACAGGAACAGTACCTTTTTCTTTTCAAACTAAGATCGAATTCATTGGAAAATGCTAATGCTAAACCTCATCACCATCAGCAAACATCTACACATCTAAACATTAATTGATGATTTTTTGCTGAGACACTTTGGGCAATAGTACAATTATCCAGGGTCAAACTACCGTATTTTTCATAATATAAACTGCCACTTTTTCCTCATGTTTTGAGCCCTGTGGTTTATAGTCCAGTGCGGCTTATCTGTGTGTGTGGTTTTTTTTTTGTGTGTCTTTTTTTGCTAGCCACCAGCAAGCAAATGTGTGTATCTGTTCGAGGTGTCAATTTACGGAACGGCTATCAAATATATTTGAAAAGATTCGAATCAATGGCTGTGCTCAAAAAGACTTAAAACAATATATTATGAGAAAAATATATATGTCTAAATTTAATAAGAGAATGTATAACATTTTGGGTAAATTTGTGGTGTAAATTTTGTATACAGTACACAGAATATGTGATTTTATATATGTAATTATGATTGTATATGAATTATGTAGAACGTGTTATTATGTTCACTAAAATAAACTATCAAACGAAAGGAGACAAAAGAAGATGCTATTGAAGTCTTGATTTTGATTTTGAACTGCTATTTAACTAACAAAAATCCATCCATCCATCCATTTCCTATAAATATTTTGGGACTAAACACGCAGGCATGTTCACTGTGTTAAAGAGAAGATGTTGCTGTCTGCAGTATATCTGATTTTATATATTTATTTATGATTGTACATGAACGATATAGAATGTGTTATTATGTTCACTAAAATAAACTATCAAATAAAAGGAGACAAAAGAAGATGCTATTGAAGTATTGATTTCGATGTTGAACTGCTATTTAACTAACAAAAATCCATCCATCCATCCATTTTCTATAAATATTTTGGGACTAAACATGCAGGCATAATCACTCTGTTAAAGAGAGGATGTTGCTGTCTGCTGTTGCAGACAATTACAAAAAAAATAAATAACTAAAAACAAATTGTAAACTTCAAATGTCATCTGTTTGCATAAAGATTTGATGTTATTTTCTGCGTCTTATAGTCCAGTGCGGCTTATCCATGACACAAATAAAAATTGTGCTCATATTTTGCTGCTGCGGCTTATTTACCGCACCTTATAGTCTGGAAAATACTGTAATGTTCTTAAACAAGTGCTGATGATGAGCAGGGCCTATAACTAACATTTCTGTTTTACTGGGATTGAAAAGCAGAAAATTGGAAGACATCCATCGATTTCGAAAGGCAGACCTCCATGTTTCAGCACTTAAGCGGATTTGTCTTTATTAAAGGCATGTATGTTGGGTATCATCAGCATAACAATAAAAACCAATATCATATTTATGTATAATATCACCATGAGGGAGCATGTAAATGTTAAACAGTACTGAAAAGGACCAAGTACAGAAGAGAAAGCCTCAAACTGAATTAGAGAGGCAAATCATCGCAATCCATCCTGAATGACGGAATACTTACAAACTGAAGATAAGGAAATCCCATTAGGAGTAAACGACGCGTCAGCGCTTTGCGGCAGAGATCCGTGAAGGGAGCAGGTCAGCCTGTGAGGTCAGTGAAGAGATAATTCTGCTTTTGATGGGGAAGGTCCAAATGTGTGTAACGGGATATTATCGCTGTGTGACCGTCGCTATCTAAACCGCGGGGGTATGTGTGGGATGGGGGGGGGGGGGGTGTTTCTCGGGTCTGGGTTGGACCGGCGGGTGATAGTGAGGTCACATCTGAAACAGTGTCCCGGTTATTGCAGAAGAACTTGAAGATAACACACTTCAAAGACATCTAGAGATCTTTTTTTTTCTTTTTTTTTTTTTCTGAGCACATCTTCGGTGCTTTGATGGTCTTGGGTGAAATCACACTGGACCCGGAACCATGAAGAGAGGTGGCAAAAATCTCACTGGCACCCTCTGGTCTAAGTATACAGGGTATACAGGACAGTTGTATAAAAAAACTCAAGTCCTTCAAAGTACAAAATACAGACTCTGAATGTACTCATTTGTGACTCCAAAATTAAACAGTAAAATGCATTTTTGCTGCGATTGTATAATACATGTTTTGATAACTTGCTACCCAGAAAAAAAAGTTAAACCTTGATCAAGCAGAAGAGATAGTAGTCCGCATAGAAACAAAGATTCCAGGCAAATAGCACTTTTAATTACGTCCTTGCATGTATAAGTGTGAATAAAAAATATTATAAATGATTATTCATGGGTGGTTATGCAAAAGAGCAGCTGCCATCCACAAAGTGAATGATGAATTCAAGATTAGGGACGACCTTCAAGATGTGTGAATTATCTTTTAATTAGTTATTGTATTCTAGTTGGAAAATGAAAGGGTTTTACCATAAGATAGATGCAGAGGATGTCACTGTGTTGGATCCATTATTTTATTTTCTTCATTATTTTATTTCATTATTTCTATGAACAATAACAAAGAAATCCATAATCATATCTATGTGCACACATTAAACAGTCTTTTTATTTTTTTTTAAAGCAGCATGTCCACATATTTATTTCAAACAAAACTTGAACTCTCAAAATTCCTATTTGAATTCAACGCAACATGAGATACAGGAGATTACTACGAATGACTTAAACACTGTGCGGAAGCCCAATAAATGACTACAAAACTACGAAACTATGAAACGATGGAAATGCTATCTTTGTGTCATAAAGTTTTCTTCTTCTTATGTTTGCTCTCCTCTGCTGCCACTTTTGCTTTGGAACATCGCCTCACTCGAAAGGTCATGTATTGTAACATTTAATACGAATCGTAAAACACGATTCATAATATGACAAAAATCATGTTACAAAAGTCACACTTTCTAGCGCTTTATGGGAATTGTTGAGCAGTGCGCATATCAGCGCTGGCAGCTTCAACTATTCACCAAAGTGACATTTTAATAACGAATTCTTCACTAAACACATGTGAATGAGAATGTAACAACTATAAGTGCAACGTGACCCATGATATAAAATACAGTGGACCCCCGGTTCATGGGATTAATCTGTTCCGCAGTTACGATCTTATTCGCAGATCGTAACGCGAATTGGCTGTATGGCGGGCAGTCCAAAATGATGTTAATTCGTTAATGCATGCAGAACCCCAAGTAAAAACATCAAAATTGTCTATACATAATAAAAAATGGTATCAACATACTATAATAAGTGCAACATATATATAATATACACGTATACAATTAAAAACATCATAAATAAAAAATATAAAAAAGATTTATTTACCTTTATTTGACAAGCTTGTAATGGCCACATTCCCTAGTGAGGGTAGCCTAGCCCAGGTTAGCCTTCTTCATATTTCTTGATTATCTCCAGCTTCGTTTTCATATAAATCATCTTCTTGCTTGTCTCTTTAACACCACTAGCAATCTTGACACCCATGGCTCACCCATTCAAGTTTGAATTAAGCAGTAAAACGCACAATAAATATTTATTTTAAGCACTCAGACACGATCCAGTCCGCAGCATGCTGTTTTTTGACAGTGACGCCGACCAATAGCAGACCAGTATCTTAGGGAGTCGTGACGCAGACCAATAGCAGACCAGCATTTGAGTGACGCGTTGCAGCGAAGGCAGTTTGACGGGACCAGATAATAAGAACGATTACCTAAAAACGCCTGAAGGTGGAGACAAAGCAACACAAATACATCCATGATCCCCTAGGATCATGACAGTTGTTTTTGTCGTAAAGCGGGAAAAACACTGTAAAGAGGGGACAAAAAGAAAAACATCCCAGATCGTGTCATAAGCTGGGATATCGTAGATCACTGGTCCACTGTACTTGCGTTGTGTCAATGACGAGAATCCAATTATGTTTGTTTATTTATTTATTTCTTTTTATGAAAGAGTAGCTGGCACCCTTGACTAGTGCTTATTTTAATATTAAACCAATTGAGCACTGTAATGATTAACTGTGACAATTAGATGACAGTGTTGTGACGCATACTACATTACATACTTGTGATTCTAAGTAAGGATTGGAAATCAATCTTTCATATGATATTCTGTAGGCCTTTAAAGATGAGAGAAGAAAGTGAAAATGCTAAAAATAGCATTTTGCCGTTTTTGCCAACAGATCTCTTCTTGATTCCAGTTGGGACATATGACATCACCACACACATTGCATAGCACAACATACATGGCAATGTCAATTTGCATGCTGATACACAACATAAAAGCAATGGATGCTGATCTCCCTGTTTGTTTTTTGATTTCCATAAAAGAATCAATAAGCAAATCTATAAAGAATTAAATCATTGAACAGAATCAGAATAGTAAAAATCTTATCAATTCCCATTCCTGCACGCATCCCCATGCTGTGTTCATATCCATGTGTCAGTGTATGAACATGATGGGGTCGGTTTTGAACAAAGTCCAAGTAAAGTCACCTGCTTTGTCTTTCTCCATTTCCTGTTGTCCCTTCTACCTCCACTCACATTTCCCTCTGTGGATTTCTCTTTTAATTACTGTCCCCACTTTGGTTGCCGTCAAACAGATACAATTAAACGAGGAGTGCTTTTAAATACATTCCATGCGACTAATGAAAGGAAAGTTCAGCGGCAAGAATTAATTGGGTTTGGGAGATGTTACGGAGGAGTGGCTTGCTAGTTGGAGGTGCCTTTCTGCTTTTTGCATTAACATTGCCAGTGACAGGAGTGTAGTTGGAAGCCATTTACGTCCCTTAGGTGCCATTTATGTACATAAATACAACTAAGTGATAATTATCAGTGTTAGGTAAGCTACTTCAAATCTGAAATGCATCACTTATTACTGTCATTTCAAATGAATTAGTTACATTGCAGTATTACTGTATTTGAAATGTAAGGCATTACACTACTATTGCATTACTGTTATATTACTCTCACCAACTTAACTGGAAATATGGATTTGCAATTCGAAATGTAGCTCATTATGCTCATTGCACAGCCAATGGAAGCAACCGGCTTGGTTAGGGACAGACGTTTCAAAAATACATTGTTTTGGTGGGGCTAACATTAGCAGCTAGCTAACATCATTGTTATTGTGTTTAACGTACTGTTTAACATGAGTTTTTATGCTTCATCATTGATTAATATTGACCACAACTATTTATAGACTATTATTAATAACAATTGTACAGTGAAAATTACTGTTAGCTTACCTTGTCATTATTGCTAGTTGCGACAGTGTCCTAACCTTTTGTGGTCAAAGTGGCATTCCTGAGTAAGAGAAAGATCTTTTTTCCTCCTTTGTTTTATCTCCTCGTTCAATCCTCTGCTTGTACCGTAACGTCACATTACGATAGATTCGCTCTAAATGGTTAGTCAAATTACTGGTGCTATTTGGCGAAGTGGACAGCTCTTTAGGTCCTGTGCACCTAACTGTTATATTCTTCTGGTCTTTATCTCTGATGAACTGAAAGTAATGAGCGAATGTCTATCTTGTGTATGTATTGTCCGTATTCAACCTGTCATCTGCTGCTGTCGCACTCATCTCTGCTGTTGTAGATACTAATAACAGAAAGGAAACATTTTGCCCCGGAACTGCGTTACTCTCATTTGTATCGAGTAAAATATTACTATTTTTTTTTTGTTTGTAATGCATCACACTACCACGTTACAGAAAAGGTAATGCATTACAGTAATTACATTACAGCAATCCCATTACTTTTAAATGCATTACTCCCAAAACTGATGATAATAATGCACTGTATCATTTCATAGGACTGAAAAAGGTTTCTGGTATTTGCCATGGTTTCCATGTTGAAAATTCCATGAGCACCTGCTCATTCATCAAATGTGAAATCATGTAATTAGTAAATATTTTGTTAGCTGCCTATTTTGTAACATGTTTCTGTGAGTGTCTTTGACAAGCGAAATTTATCATTTTGATGATGAAGTGCTGCTCCAGCGAATGGAAATGCAAGTCATGCTTTTACAAAATTCATGGGCATTCCTAATTATTTTCAGAATCTCAGCTTGTACGACAAATGTATGATAGGTTTATCGCAAACCCTGAAATTCCTAACTCGTGGTTGCTATGATAATGAAAGTGAACTGCAGGTGTGGTGAGAATTTTCTCATTTGCATCACATAGGACCGCCCCCTCATAACAGGCAAAAAAGAAAAGGTGTAAAGTGACTAGTTCTTCATCCTTGTGATATTTTGACAAAAGCAAATCACAGACTTTTTGTTCATACAACTGGGAAAAAAAGTATATGCCACAGCAAAGCATAATGCAAAAAATAACTTCTTCATAATTTGCTTCACAGACTTTTTGCATAAACATATTGAAAGACATCTTCCAGTGAGCCAAACATCAATCATCTTTCATTTCTCTTTGAAGAAAACATCTGCCCTGGAATTTGCCGTTTTTTTTTTTTTTTTTTTTAGCGACGGTGAAAACATTAGCTCCTCAGGGGAGGCAGCGAGACGACTGAAAGTCAAAGGATCCTGAGAGGTTCGTCAGCCGCCATGGTAACACGCGTACTCAACTTAGCGGCGTCAATGAGCGCTGGCAGCAGAGGAAGAGCAAACAGAATGTTGCGGAAAATAGCGAGGGAAAGGGAGTGCCAATGAATGTGAGAAGGCCGTGATGTAAACCCAAGCCGAATTGAGGGGATCACAAGCGGGGGGCACATGAAAATGAGATATAAAGTCCTCTTTTTTTTCCATGTGCATGCCTCGGACTGAAATAACATCTTAATGGTTCATTACACAAGCTGTGGCAGCTCATTTATTCACATTACAACAGCGCCCCGTCGAGATGACATTAATGGGAAGTCGAGTATGTCCCAAAACTCACATGTACACATGTAAACAAAATTGTTGTTCTCTCTGGAAATGAAAAAGGGGCGGAGAGGGAAACATGGTCACTGATAACCTGAAACTTGCCAGGTAATCCTAATTTAAAAAAAAAAAAGAAAACTAACCAATGATAGAAAGTGGTTTTCAATTGTTGTTGAATTGAAAAAAAAGAGATTTAAGTAATTAAATACACCTGGACAAAAAAATGATGGAAGCTTTAATCTAAAGGTTAATTCAAGTCCAAAAAATTCTTTAAAATAATATGTTTTATGCATTTGTGCAATATGAATTAAGCAGTCAACGTACTATCACAGCAATAGTGTATATAATATATATATATATATATATATATATATATATATATATATATATATATATATATATATATATATATATATATATATATATATATACCAAACCCAACACAAACACTCACTTAAATTTGATTTATTGTAAACAAATATTTAGTGGAAAATATTCAGACAACAATAAAGTGCACTGACTGTAAATATGTTTTTAAATGTTAATTTATTCATACCTCATGCAAAAATAGCAGTTTATAAATATCCATCCATCCATTTTCTAGAGCCGCTTATCCCCACAGGGGCTGCAGGATTGCTGGTGCCTATCTCAGCTGGCTTCGGGGAGTAGGCGGGGGACACCCTGAACTGGTTGCTAGCCAATCCCAGGGCACACAGAAACGAATAACCATTCACGCGCCCAATCACACCTAAGCACCTTATGTCCAATCCACCTGCCATGCACGTTTTTGGAATATGGGAGGAAGCCGGAGTGCCCGGAGAGAACCCATGCAGGCTTGGGGAGAACATGCAAACTCCACACAGGAAGGCCGGAGCCAGGTGGATTTGAACCGGGACCTTTAAAATGTGAGGTGAACGTGCTATTCACTGCGCCACCGAGCCGCCCAGCTGTGTATATATATATCACAGTTGGTAAAATAGTACCGTTGTCTTGTAAACCATGCTTTGATAAAACCTCAAACTTTCAAATCTTCACTTTTTAAAATGACGAATGAATCAGATTGATTAAATTTATTGCCCAGGCCTATGCTGGGTTCGACCTTTGATTTCAACCACAAGGAGGAAGGAATGGCGCGGTTTTCTTTTGTCAATCATCAAATATTGAGAAACTAATTTAAGCTAAAACATCATCTGGCTAAAAAGCTCAAGCTTTGCCAAGGCTTGTAAAATTAATGTATTTGTTGCTATACTTAGCTGTGGCTAAAGTTGCAGCTGTGTGCTTTGCATTTATGTGTTAGGCTAAACTTGAGCTGCTTCTGTGGAAAGCAAGCTCATTCTTAAAAAGAATGAACATCACTCTACCTTCATCAAACATGTAGTCAGCATTGTTTTTTTAAATTAATTTTACCATTCATTGAATTGTGAACTCTCCCATGCTGTTCCATTTTCATGTTTTCTTTCTGCCGTCCCACCCTCAACAGGAGCCTATCAGATTATGGTAAACACAATGACAGCACAATGTTTGCCTTGTAGCCTTATTAGCTTTATCTATTTCGTTTTCTGCTAGTCTTAAAAAAAAAAAAAAAATCATACTTGCAGTATACCTCAAGTTGGTGACGTGGAAAGAAAAACAGCAGCAAAAAGTGAAACCATCTTTTTTTACTCTCCATCTCCTTCGGGAGTCATCGTTTGCTGAGGGGATGCCGGCTGGCTCCATGTTAGAGATGAAAAAGCCCTTTGTAGGTGAAGCATCGTAAACAAGAGGAAGAAAAGTCGGATCACGTCGATATTCTCCGACAGTACATCTAGGGCTGGAAAAAATACAATAAAATAGGAATTAATGAACGAGAAAATGAGTCAGGCCGTGACTATCACGAGCCAAATAACTTTCTAAGTTGCTATTCACGTTGCTCACTTTGGCAAATATATATAAGATGGCAGATACAGAAAAAACAAGCTGCCTATCAAAAAGAAATTGATGATATGTTGTGTTTAGAATGCTTTCCATCTTTGTTTTTATGTCTCTTAGCCTGCATTCTATCCTTGTGCAAATCACAGCATCTTTTACCTGATAAAGATCAGATCATTTAGGAATTTCCGTCAATATATCCGATTGATCTGTATCGGGACAGAAATGCATTTCTCTTATCAACGTATAGATTTTAGAAAAATCCTTCCATGTGATTTTGGTGGCGGAGAAACAAGCATAGAGAGTCCCATCAAGGAGGAAGAGAAAGTCAAAGAAACCATTCATGTGTGCTCATTTAAATGATAATGACATTGGGAAAACGCAAAGTCCACAAAAAAAAAATCCCATTCCATTCGCACATTCTGACAAAGCACTTGACATTTCTATTTTCGTTCGACATCTCGCAGAGACGGCAACAAGAAAATTTCCAAACAATGGGCGCATCTCTGAGAACCAAATAGCTTCCCAATTATTACTTCCGCTTTCCCCCCCACCTTACTCTCAGTTAACATCTCAACCTAACTTGACAGAATATTGTTTTTCTTTAAAAAAAAAAAAAAATCTGGTTTGGAGCTGCTTTTTTCACCACATTAAAAAGAAAAGCCTTCACGATAGGTCCGGTACTCTCCAGTAAGGAGGAAGTAAGGATCCCTTTTCTGCTCTCTTCGAATCGCTATGTTTCATGTCATGAAAATATGTACAGATTTGATGACTGAAATGTAACGCATTAAGTTACTACTGCATTATTTGCCATTTTAAATGGAGCTCATTACGCTCATTACACATCCAGTGGAAGGTTGGCTTAAGCCTAAAACCAGTACAAATCTTTTCAGCTGTATTGTGTTGTAAACCTTTAAGACGAGATACAAAACGTATTTTTTTTGTATTTGAATCCCTTTATAATTTAGCTTCACAGCATAGTGATGTTTTGATTATGCTGTAGGCAAAAACTGTTGGTGCATTTCACAATTTCAATGTTATATTCAAATTCAAGTGCAGTCGGCTAGGTTAGGAACAGACATTTCAAAAGCAGTTGGTTTCGGTGGGGCTAACGTTAGTAACTAGCCGTTATTGTGTTTAAGGTTTGACATAAGCTTTTTTTGTTTGTTTCTTGACACACTTTGACCACAACTATTTACAGACTATAGCAATTGTACTGTGAACATTTTTGCTAGCTTACCTTGTCATTAGTGCTAGTTTTTGAAATGCTGGTGAATCCACTGTGGACAGCTGCAGCATATCTTATACGTATGATTTACTCCGCCAGGATTCTCCTAACCTCTTCAGGTGGAAGTGGCATCCCTGAGCAAGAGAACAATAATTTTGCCAGCTTTGTTTTTTCCCAACTCCACACAATCCTCCTCGTGTTTTCTTTTCGCTAAGTTCATGTTACGTTTGTCAAATTACTGGTGCTATTTGGCGAAGAGGACAGCTCTTAGATGTTGCACACAAATAGCACCTAACTATTATATTACGACCTGAAAGTAATTGGGCGTATGTCCATCTTGTGTATGTATTGTCCATATTCAACCTGTCGTCTGTTGCCGCCACACTCATCTCTTCTGTAGTACAGTAAATACTAAGAACAGAAAGTAAAAAATTTGCCCCCTTTTTTCCTCCAATCTCGTGGTGTCTTGGGTGAATTTGGGGTTTTTCAGGTTAAAAATGCACCGTAATGCATTGTATTACTCTCATTTGTATCTAATGAAACTTTTACTGCATTACTCCAAACACTGGTCTTGACCCATGCAGTGGAGGCTCTTTCGAAGTCCTTAAGATCAACTAACTGAACCCTTGGCTTCAATCAAACCGGGGTGAAGAACCACTGCGTTGAAGATAATTGATTGAGGGACAGCTCACACAAGACGAATTTTTCATAAAATGGAGGAAAATTTAGTGATGACTTTAAAGACAAAGGACTGTGAAGTTTGAATAAAACACGTTATCCAGGTTACGCGCCATCGCTTAGTTGTGAGTGTGCCTTTGGTTTTTGCTACATGGTGAGGACGGAATCCCAGGTTTTACTATATTTGTGGGGACCCCTTCCAGGAGTGTCATTTTGGTGGACCCCACAAGTTCAGGGCTACCTTAGAGGGTTAACACTCACTTTTAGAGTGTTGCTTTGAAATAGATTTTGGTAGGAGTCAGGGTAAAGGTTGGGGTCAGGCAATCTGTTATGATGGGTGAGGTTAGGAGCAAGGAAATGCATTATTTCAATGGAATGTACCCAATAAAACAAAACATTAACAAAAAAACTGAAATGACGCTCAAAAACACTGCGAAAATAAACAAAAAAAATACAGAAAAACAATAAAAACAACCTTTTAAAAACTACATTTAAAAAAAACTATAAATGAAAAGCAACAATAAACAAGTAAAAAAGTTTAATATGCTAATGTTTAAAGTAAATAAAACAATTACAAAAACAAATGAATGATGCACCCCCACCGAAAAATTAAAAAGACAAGAAAGGATTCAAGTTAGTACCCGAGTGAAGTATGATCAGATTTGTCCTAATGTAGATATAAAATCAGAAACATATATATATATCGGCGTGGAAAGAATTTAACTTGTGCTGCTGCATGATGTCAAATTGACGTAAGTTGATTCAAATTTTGGCCACAAAGTGCATAGAGGCAAAAGGTCGTCCCTTTTGTTACTGCCATTTGGGTGAATTTGACGAAAACGTGATTATACGTAAGTCTACCAACTGACTTTAGTGATTTATTAAACACATGGTATGTGTATGTATTAAAAGGACAAAATTACAGTACTTTCGGATGCATTTCTACATCTTATATCGAGTAACATACTGTTGGGGTTACGGAAGGGAGGGAGTTGGGCAGGAGCGAGACAAGACTGCAGGCAATCTACACATGCCCGTAGATGCAAATGATGTTGCAACAAGAAAATGTTTTTAAGTTTCAATGCGTTACTATTTTGACGTAGCTGAATATGTATTTGTCTACAACTAACTAGCTAACACGCCAAATAGCTCCTCCCATTTTCCCATTGTATGGGTACGACTGCCGTATGTGGTCTTCTTCCTCCACGCCGTTTGTTCAAACATCCTCTTCCACGGTTAGTCATCTTCTGACCCCGTCCAATTTGTTTGAAATGGATGTCTCCATAAATGCTTTGCTGAAGCTTTTTTTTTTTTTTAAACCAAGTGACGACTGTGTTGAGATCAGACCATGGAAAGTTGCCTTTTGCAGCGTTTCTCCTCCCCACCTGCTGACATCTATGCGTTCCACTGCTCTTGCATGTTTTGAATGGACAAATCAAGCCGTCTTTTCCTTTTCACAAAACGTCAAAGTCCACCGATTAAAAAAAAAAACAAAACGCCCAGCCTCATTGCCTACAACAAAGAGGCAATTAGGCAGCGATTAACAAAAGTGCATTTTGTGATCTTCTGCGCAAACACTCTAAAATGTAAGCATACTATATCCGATTTAGAGAACGAGTGTCAAACTCCAGGCCCGGGGGCCAAATCTGGCCCGCCACATAATTTTATGTGACCTGTGAAAGAAAATCATGTAAATTTCCATGACCCTTGCTGAATCGAGTTCAACATTTTTAACTTGTCATGTATAATAAATAATCAAGTTGAGGTTTTGCAATATTTTTTGTTTTATTTTGTTATTATAACAGTGTATCAACAAAAGGCTTTGCTTTACTTCTGATTTCAAAACTACAAGGCCCTCAATTTGTTGTGTACTGTAATAATACCATGAGACTACTTAAAATTGACTTTGGTTTCCTAATCATATCAGCCCAATTGTTCTTAAGTTCTGTGGTTATAAGTTCACCCACCTAATATGGGGGTTGAAAATGAGGAAAAAAAACTCAACTTGTATTTAAAGAAATATAGTAATTAGTATTTTAGAAAATAGATTGATTCCAAATCTGTCATTTTTCCAGATTTGAAGGGCATCTGTTTGAAAAGGAATAGCAGAAATAAGTACTCGAAACCCAACTATGCACCTAACCTGAAAAACCTTAACCCTAACCTTATCCTGAATCTACAAACTTGCAAACAGTGGCTTATTTTGTGTGAAAGACATTGACAAATAAATAGCAGAATTTCGCTGAGAGTGATATCAATTCAACCATTAAGAAACTCAAGATTGGCCTTGCAATTAAAAGTATTTTTTGACAGAAACTGATTCGAAACCTTTCGACTGGCAATGTCCATTTCACCCCAACCTCGCACCTTCACCCCTGACCGCTTTCCTCTGGGAGATTTTAATTACCAGGTGCCACGACTTCTCTCCGACGACCCCCGGGGGAGGACTTAACGAGTGTCGGCAGGGTGAGCGAAAGTGATTCGGGGGTTTAGGCACGTGTCTGACCGCCGTGACGCAGGCGAAGAGCCGGCCTTCCAAAAGCAGGTGTGAGCTTATGCAAATGCGATCACGTTCATTAGGTGCGCCTGTTGCCTAGCGATGACCCAAATGTTGCGGTCAGATTCGAGCAGTGGAACATTTGTCACATGTCATTGCTCATCTGTAGCTCGCCTGGCACAAAACATTGGCGCATAATGATGGACCAGAATGCCATGTTGAATACCCATGGTGGTCAGAGCCCATTAGAGTAATGTGATATGTTATGCAGTAAACCCCAAACTATAAATATGTCACAAACTATAATCCTGAAACACATTTCAAATATCAGATACAATTCGTTTTACATAACTACCTTTAGAGCCGCAACAATTTTTCAATTATCGACACCTAATTGATTTTCAAATGATTTTTGCCAGTTGAATTGAAAACTGTCCAAATCCTTGGAATGTCCGCCTCTCACCTATATTTGTTTTACTTAATGTATGCAAAGGATTTACTTTGAATTGAATCAAAATAAAATGTTTGTTTTTACTTTTGGAGGGATGCATGTTGCAGACCAAACGATAAACTGAATATCAATTAATGCACTGTATATTTGAAATAATCTCATGTTTTTGAATAAAGACATGGAACTGAAAACTATCCAATTCATTGATTGACATCAAAACTAATAGCGAGTTGTAGCCTTAAAGGGTCTATATCATGCGATTTGAAACTTTCCACAGTTAACTCATTCACTGCGCGGCCCATCAAAAAAATGTTTTTAATTTTTTTATTTCTTTTTTAATTATATAGCCGTTAATGAAGTGATCCCCAACCGCCGGTCTGTAGCCCCGTCCTGGTCCATGGAGCAACTAGTACTAAGCTGCATGGGCCACAATAGAAACAATAATGTTTTGGAACTGATTTAGTTTATCCTTTAACATTTATAGCTCTCTGCTTTATTTGTGCTTTGTTTGGTTTGATCTTTGTTTTTGGCGCCACCTCTGGCTGCTGATGATATTACATTTTGTAGTGAGGAAGGATGCTGCGGCTTTAGTTAAGAGCAGTCATTGTTGGTGACACACATTGTTCTGTCACCCTGTGAAATCTGGACCACGGGTGTCTGTAAGTTGTACTTCTTTGTAAGAATGTTGTGATTTATGATAATATGCCCAAAGTTAGTTTGTTTGTTGATACAACAACTTGTGACTGTGGATAATATGCTAGCTAATGTTAGTTCTTATCTTCCTCATGTCATATAATGCTGTCTTGTATACGTTTAGCTCATTAGCTTTTTCGTTTGTGCCAGGTATTTCCCTGTGGTAAATGTAAGCACATGCAAAGGTTTTGTATCATTTGCATCTAATTAATGTTTTGTATAGAAATAAAATGCATTTTTAATTCAATTGTGATTGATTTAATCAATGTAATTTTTGTACATTTTTATAAGCTATATAATTCTTGCTTAGGGGATTTACCTGAGTTACGGAGTTATATAGCAGTGTTTGATATTGAACAGAGAGACACTGACAGCCTTTGTTTGGTGTAACGTCAATGGTGTGCGCATATTTTATGTGCACTATATGTATTCCACCACCCCGGTCCACGATAAAGATCCAAAGCTTTGACCGGTCTGTGGTAATAAAAAGGTTGGGAATCCCTGTGTTAGTGGCTGTACACTGCAAAAACATACTCATCAAAATTAACCAATTTATTGTTCAATGTCAATTTGACCCAATTTACTGGCTTTTGAGGTTGTCTTATAAGAGCCGTTTCTTGAGGTTGTTTTGAGCATAACAATACAGAAAGCTGGGTCACAAATTTTGGATCGGTCTTGGATCAGACAACAACCAAACCTGAGGTGATTTTTTCTCTTTCCCTGAAAAGTGGCTCCAATATGTGCCATGCCTTGAAGCACACTTAAATGCAAGTGCAAGATTTATCGCTCATGCCCTCAGTTAGCATTCAAAACCAGTGCGTTTGAGACAGGCTCAAAAATTTTCAGTTATCCTCTTTTTGACAAGTATGAAAAGAGCACATGAATGTAGCACGACTTATTGCTAAAAACAGAGGTGGGCATTTCAACTGACGGACTGTCCGTCAGTCCATCGCAGACGGACTGACGAATGACTGGTATGCTAAAAAAATGGTGAATTAAAAATGTCGGAATTGCAAATTTCATCCGCCTTTGTAATTGTCAGTATAGACATAAGCTTCAGCTGTCCTTCAGACGTCTTTCATATGTCCGTCAGCCTTCCACGTCCTTTTTAGCTTACTTAAATGTAATTCAACTGACTTGCATGATTACCTGCTATGTTGCTACTTCTTGATGAAACAAACTGCAATCAGCCTGCAGTCAATGTGACAATAGTCACTTTATAGCACCACCATGCAGTGGAGGAACATGTTCAGTTGAGTGAATAAACTGGGTTGGTTCAATTCACTCCTTGTCATTCACAGCTGTTACACAGCTGACTTCACCGGAGATTTATTTGTAGTTGCCCCCTTTTTTAGTCCTAGTTTCAAAAAGCCAACCTCATACTGTACACAATTAAAAGTATTGTTTAGAATTAAGTGGGTTTTTTTGCGTGGTATTCTCCTTTTTAAATATGTTTTACATAAAGAAATTGCTTGCTGATGAAAACATTCTTGAGATGTGTTTCCACAGCAGACGGTCACTCTTTCAAGTAATCATTGGGTCCGCATCCAAATTTATATTCTTTCTCTGATTGGCTTTTGGCCAGGAAATGCAAGCTAGAAGTTTTTTTAATTCCCTAATTAAAGAATTTTAGTAAAGTCAACCTCAGTAATACTTTGTTTGACATGCACTGTATGTAACAGATGAAATTTAGACAAATTTAGACAAATGTTGATGAAACAGTTTTCTATAGTTGTAGAGCAGGCAGTCATAAATGAGAACCGACATTCATCATTTGAATATCATGTAAAGCATGATGGTGCCATCCAGTGGACATTATAATTACACCTGATCCAACCCGAATTCTCTTTATATGTGGGTTTACAAATGTGATGGTGTATTATAACCTTGGATTAAATTCCTTAGCTGTCATACTTTTTGTGTTACACTTTTATTACTGTGTTTAAATTGCAGTGTAACTGTAGGACCACAGTCATGGTGTTGAAATGTACAAAATTAGAAAAAATAATTATGAGTGCAGACAGAAATTGACCAGCGCCTGATGAGTGACGGACCAAAATTCAAATGTCACCCTCTAGTGGTGGAGTAAGCTTGGCCAAAAATACACCAACGGACTGACGGACCGACAATTACAATTTTGTCTGGCTTGAATAAAAATGATGATGACGTAAATGGAGCGGGCCTCTGACGAATGTTGAATCAGCAAAAAAATGTAAGTTACCCACCTTCTGGTAACCAGCAACAGCAAGCCCCATGTAATAATTTTTTTCGTTGCCTTTCTTAAAGTTAAGCACAGGCGTCTCATGTTTTCCTATTCTGAGGATATTTGTTTGTTTACTGAAGTGATTTGGACTGGAGATTGTTTATGTAGTCACTTGACATTTGATGTAGAATTTACCTGTCTTCGTTGGACTAATTAATTTGGATCCTGAACGAACTTTGGAAATCATAACTGATGGACTTACAAAACCTTTTGAGGACGCAGGCTGTCTGTGTGTGTACACACAGGTGCGCTGCTAATGTGGGAGCGACACTAAGAGGGACATTAAGGAAGACTGTTTTTAATGAAAGAAATACTTATAAGATACTATGTCCTGGTACTTATGTGAGTAACCCACGAAAAAAAAAAATATGTGCAGCCCTAATTATATATCACCTGTGGCACAATGTCAGTTACATTTCTCATGAAATTTGAGTTTATTTTGGTGCTCATCTTTCCAATCCAGAAGTCAATTTGCCTTTAATCCCTGCCTCTAATCATGTGGCCCCCACACCCATTTTAAGACATCCTCCCAGTGCACCACTGACAGCTAGAAGAATGTAGGTGCATGTTTACTCTGCATGGGAGTTATAGGGGCGGTACCTAATGAGTGATGTAACAAAGTGAGGCCCTGTGGTTTTCTCTGATAGGTCGGGACTGATGGGCGGTTATTGTGACATTGTGCATGATACTGGACATGAAAGTGCATGAGTACACGTATATGTGATGATTTTGCTATGTTTTTTTCCACTAACAACCCAGGCTAAACATAGTTCCTCCTGAAAATGCACACGTCTCAGTCGACATTTCTCTTTAACATGCTTCCTTGACACCACTTTGCTTTTGAGGGATCTTGTCACATCTTTGCGCATATGGGAGTGTTTCAGCGAAGGTCCTCAGACTAAAAGGAGAATGGGTGGATTTTTTAATAGTGAACCAGGAATAAAGAAGGGATTATTGCACGCCATAGCTCCTCACCTATATATGTATTTTCACACAAAAGCAGGATTGGCAGGATAGTGAATGCCATACCCAGACTATAGAATTCCATTATGGATATGATGCCTGCTCGTGATGTGAAATCCAGAATGGTGGAGGAGGGGGGTGGATCTGACATTACTAGACTTCATTTCCTCCACCGAAATGGGACATATCATCTCCAGAGGACAGCAGGAGGGAAGAGATACAGCGGGGGAGCCAACGGGGGAAATATAAAGTACCTTAAAAGCAGCTGGCATTTAAGCTGAGCACCATCAACAGTAAATTTAAAATCCTCTAGATGATGCACCAATGGAAATCGATTTTCAGAAAAGTAGCAAAGAAATCCTCACAGGCATACCTGTAACCTTTTACTCGAAAATCTTTAAATCAAATCTTTGCTTTCGTTTCAGATGGTCATAAAAAGCTAAACCACTACCTATGATGAAGGCTGCTATTGAATTCTGGAGGGTAGATTCCACTCCCATTAACACACTTAATTATTTATGTCTTCAATTAATCTCTGTTGAAAGATAATTCATAAAACAATTATACAACAAAGAATCAAGGAAAACACTCACTCCAGGGTTCAATTTTAATCCAAGTTTCTCTCTGATGTCCAATAAACTGCAATCAGATGAAGATTAGCAGACATTAGCAAATGCAATGTGATTGATTAAAACAGGAAAATTGTGATGGCTTATTTGACAGGGCAAACTATGGAGTAAGATCGCTGTCAAAAAGACATATGAGTGTTTCACCATTCGTATGAGTACGACTCTCGCGAGACACCACTTCACATCTCTGCATGAATTTCTCCTTTGGATTCATGAATCTCTCCTTTAGATTTGTGGATCTGATCCTTTGCATTCGTGGATCTGAGCCTTTGGATTTGAGTTGAATATGCAAATTGCGATGACGTCACCAAGCTACCGGGCAAAAAGTCACTCCATTCGCAAATAATCCTCGCCTCCATGAGTCAACACTCATACGTCTTTTTAACTGCAAACTTACTCCATACATCAATAGCTGTTTGCAACGTGAATGTCCAATGTATTCGTAAATTATTTTATGAAATCGGACTGACAGGCTTATATGACCTGTGACTCCAAATCCATATATTATTTGAAAATCATTAATATAAATTATAACTTGTTCCTTCACGATGTTTTTAAAAGCTTAACTGCCACACAATCACAGCAATAAATAAGTAAACAATAAACAATATAAAATCTTTATGTGCAATTCATTCATCTTTTTTTTGTAATGGCTTTCATGTGTGCAATTCAAATGAAAGGGTTTTTCCAAATCAACTGCAGTGCTGGTTTCTGCCAGCAGAGGTCACTGGCTGTTACAGATGCTTCCCAAAATGATGCCATTTTCCCCAAAAATCAGCCCGAAATGGCCACAAATGACCCACGAAGGCCTGATGGGCCATTGAAAGCTTCTGTTTGATGTTCAGTTCCCATTCAATTCGGCCATTTTTTTCTGCTTTACGCATGCACTGCGCGAATGACTCGCAGATAGACTGACTTTGCCAGGTAGCTTGGCGTGAACGTCATCTAAATTTGCATATTCAACTCAAATCCAAAGGATCAGCCCCACAAATCCAAAGGAGAGATTTGCCAATCCAGACGTGTCTTGTCTCGCGAGAGTTGTACTCATACTAATGGTGAAACACGCAAATGTCTTTTTGACAGCGATCTTACTCCATAGCTAACTACCGTGTCCAAAAGGCAGGTGTAACAGGTAGCGCTACTAAGCTAGCGACGAACAAGCTTCACTTTAATTATCGTAATTGCTTGCATTTTTTTCGAATGGCCATTAGTCATTTGTTTGTTGACTTATGTGCACACTAATGTTTTATGAAGAGACATATGAACGACAAGGTTATTTCTGCTAGTACAAGAAATACAAACACGTATTACGCTTTTGTCTGAACACTTTGTACACAATGCAATTATCTCTGCGTAATTACCTCACTGCAATATGATGGATTTCACAGCGGGGCGTCCTAACGCGAGGCGACTGCGGCAATTTCTCTTCATTAAAGCGATATGGCGTGGAGACTAACAGTGGCACTGCGTGAACTTCTCTCTTCATTTAACACCAAGTGAGAGATTCCAGCGAAAAAAAAAAAAAACAACAAAAAAAAAAAAACGAAGGATTTTCATCATCGCATGAACAGATGTTGGCTGGCAGCTACTCCAACCGGGTGAAGCAAACCGGTTTAAATGCCTGATCATAAAAGGCCCACCGTGGCAACGTTCTCTACTTTTATGGACGATTGATGAGTGGTGCTGCCCTCCAAAGATAAGTGGGGTTCACTAGGAATGTGTGGAAAAAGCGGGTTACAGTTGTGAAATGAAACAGAAATTCTAAGTGGAAAAAGAAGCAAAATATCATGTTCTAGTATAGTCCCCACTGATCTAACTCGAGCACGTCCGCGCTTTGCTTAAACAAGACGGTAAAGTCGACTCTGTGTCATCGCGCCAGTAAAATTCCCACTGTAGGGCAAGTGATTGAGGTTAGCGCCTCTGGGGAAATAAAAAGAGCAATTTCTGCTATTGAATTCTGACATTTTGTCATCTGGCCCCTATATTCTGTCTTCTGGGATTTGTGGTGCTCGATGAGAACATCACATGACTTTTTTTTTCTCTCTTTAACAAGTAAGAGCAGCGTAGACATCCATGTGAACGTTCATGGTCTATTTTCTAAGCAGTTTCGTAATCATGAGAATGAAAATGTTCAAAAAGGAAATTATAGTATTGAAAAGCATGTCTCAAATGGGAGTAGTACATGTACCCCTGGGCTATGTGAGTTTTTTTTAACAAGGTTTATGCCACTATCAGAAAATTTAACTTAATACTTATAAAAGCTATGACAGAAACTGTACATTTTATTTTCAAATTAAGAGTAAAACGATTGCCAGAACCAACTTAATACGAAATTGCGTTATGATTCCTTTATAAAACATGCCTTGATATTTTTGAGGTTGATATGGATGCACAGTCATTATTGATGCAGTTTTCCAGCAGATGAACCAGAAAAAAAAAAAAAAAAAAAAAAACTTCTACAGTTGCTGGATATGAGATACAACAACAAATGGTGGTTTTGTTTCAAAATGCTTTGCATTGGTAAGGGCACAGGTGTCAAACTCAAATCATCGAGAGCCGGTATCCTTTATATTTTTGACCCTTTTCTCTCAAACACACCTATTTCAAATGCATCATTTTTTATACATCATTTTCACGCTCCTGCAGAACTTGCTAATAAGCTAATCATTTGAATCAGGTGTGCTGAGGAGAGAAAACCGGAAAACATGCAGGATATCGGCCCTTGAAGACTTGAGTTCGACACCTAAAAAGGACCATTTCACAGGGGGCACCTGGTTGAAAAATATTTGACAACCACTTGTTTAAAAACGCTCCCCCACACGTATGTCTACACAGATGGATGTCTCCGCACAGCTCTCACTCACAAACTTAAGAAAATCACCCTTATGTATTACCAAGACTCAGTCGATGTATAGTAACAGGCAGTGGTTTAGTTTGAAGCAAAACTGCCTTCAATTGTGGCTGAAGAAGAACGAGTATTAACAGGCTGTTTGACTGCTTCAGACTCCACTTTAGGACTGAGACTACATTGGGTAGGCACTGCTGTAAAGTGGCGGTCTTTAGAAAAAAAAAAGGAGAAGCATTGAATCTACAAAGAGGCAAGGGAACACTGCATATTCTTTTTGTTCTCATGATATTACAACTTTTGAATTTCCATGCCATTGTTCACTGGCATTATCGAACCTCTGCTAACTATAAGCTCTCTTCAACAACTTGGCCAAACTGGAGCAGTAATTACCCCAAAACAAAATCAATCCAGCCATACAGTTAAGCGTAGTCCCACGTAGCAGCAAGGTAGCACGCTGTGAAAACACGTGCCTGTCTTCGCGCTGAAAACAATCAGTCATCTTTTGCAGCATAGCAACCATCTGGAAATGTGTTGGCGGGCCTTAATTGAGGACACGGGAGTTTGAGACGAGGCCACGGCGGAACGCGTGCCCTCACCTAAATTATCCGCGCTGAGGACAGGGGCAAAGCTGCTTCTCGGCTGACATTTCCATTTCTATCTGTCATGTTTGGACGCCGGGAAGCAGACAAAGCCCAAAATGCCGACAGGAGGTAAGAGAAGACGTGTTTATACGCCACTGGATGATTGATGGCGGGCCAAATGTACCTATGTTTTTTTTCTTTTGAAACAAGAAAAATTACTCTCTCTAATAACGTACTTGCATAAAAATTGATTTAGACAATGACAAAAGACACGTTTTTTGCTTCAATTCAATGGACAGTACAGTGCAGCTTCTGATGTGTGAAATTTGGCCAGATGGAGCCTGCATAGTGCAGACAGAGGCACAAGAAATTTCCGGTGCTTTAATATGTCAGTTTTCGAATTTGTGCATTTTCACAGTGCCAATTGTACCTCTTTTACGTATGTTGCTCTACCGATGTGATTGTGTTGCCACAGCAACACCAATGATTGCCCACCTATGGCGTTTTGAAGCGTTTGTACTAAGTTAGACAGGCTTGAAGCTATGTGGTTGTATATATATATATATATATATATATATATATATATATATATATATATATATATATATATATATATATATATATATATATCATCAATCAATCAATCAAATTTTATTTATATAGCCCTAAATCACCGAAGTCTCGAAGGGCTTCACAGATGAAACGAGGTCACACAGAGACATCTTTTCAGTATAAGGTACACAACAGCATCCCCTGTCAAAGCTCCCAGAAGGGGAAGGAAAAACTCAAAAACCCCAATTTGGGGAAAATCAGAAACCTCCAGAAGGGACCACAGGTGGGAGGAGCCCCCTTCCAGGCCCACAGGTTGAAGTGGATGCTGCATGTACCAGACACAGAAACAATATAAATTACAGAAAACATATTGTGCTATATAGTGCAGTGATGTCTTGACAGCAGGCAAAGCCATTGGGCAGGAACCATCCCACATTCCAGCCAGGTGGACCGCAGACGGCCGAACTCCTAATCCGTGATGGTCGACCAGCGCAGGATCCAATGGAGGCGGTCAAGTCAACCCTCACCATCTAGCTAGCCCCCTCTCCCAGACGGAAGAGGGGGGCAGAAAAAAAAAAAAAAAAAAAAATATATATATATATATATATATATATATATATATACACACACACACACACACACACACATACACACACACACACATTCACACACACACATTGTGATCCTTTGGAGATGGCATCAAAAATCATTTTGTATGCACAAGAATCAGTAAGACATGAGCGATAACCAACGAGACAGTTACTTGTAATTTTCATTTTCATAATGCAAAAAATGAAGCCACCACAACACTAAACTGAAGTATCTAAAACATATTTTGGTGATATCACTGCAGAGCCGCAGATATTAATTTAATACATGTTGGCGGATTTGCATCACTGGTTATTGGGATAAAACTATTTTCCAAGACAACACTCCCAAATTAACTGAAGAAATGTTACATTTCTACTAAACTGTCCACATTTCTGAAGTGATTTGAGCTTTTCTAGCCATATTTTTCAGGACAGGTTTTCAATCAGGTTTTCTTTTTACGACAGTATATGTTTGAATTTCTACTGTTAGTGTGTTAGTATTTGATTAACTTTCACTGGTATTTGGGAATGAATACAGAGCAAGATGTGAAATACTCATCAATTGCATTCATTTTAGCAATGCATTTATGAATTATTTATTTTATTCATATATTTATTGGAACTAGAATTCGGTATTTTGAAATCTTCCGAGGCTACGATATACATTTGACTTGTTTCTACGTACAGCAGTGCCGCTCGGCATCAGCTCTTCAGCATTCACATGAAATTTCACCAGAAATTGCATTCTCTAGTTTGATATGAGATTGTGTCGTCTGTGCTTGGACTCATTTTGAGGCTCTCTTCAAATTAAATTAAAATGCATGAGGTCGATACGGAACTGACAAATGGCCGTATGGATTTTTAGACATCCAAAAGAAGTTGAAATTACAAACTTTCATTCCCTTGGATACTCGCTTTTTGCAGGGCCTCCTCCTTCTCGGCCCAAAAAGGTGGCATTGACTTTTAAACTTTGCATCCCCGAGGAGGCAGACGGGACCATCATACCAACAACCACAACAAAACGATGGCAATTTGTTTGTGCCAGAGCCGGAGGATGTGACTACAAGACTCGTGGGATGCAAGGCGAGGGAGGAACAAACGAGGCCTGCGCTATGTAATAAATGGCGTGCTTGATCCAGGCTCCGATTCCACAATTGTATTTGGACATTGTGATGAATTGAGGACCGCAAGCTGTCCTCACTTTTTTTTGTTTTTTTACCTCTCACCAAAAAGTAACCGATAAGTCATGCCGACAAGCTAAGTGCTCATGTTCTGACTTGAACTGAAATCAACATAAATGCAACCATTAAAGGAGGGGAAGATAAAAGCGTCCGTTTTAAACGACCGCCTTTTAAATTGGTGAAGACGGAACATTCCTCTGAAAGTGAGCAAATTCAATTTTACTAGTTTGCACAGTCTGGCTGGTTGCATTTATTTGTTCAAGAAAGTGAATAGTCGGAACAATGATGAAGTGTGACTTAAAAAAAATGATTATAGCACACAAAATCAAAGCCTTTATGCAACAAATTCTCAAAGTTTTCAACTTTAACAGAGTTCCACTGAGAGAATAATAAACACACTATCTTGAACACATCAATAAGTGAGACTTACAAACAACTAAGAGAGAACTACCATATTAGCCCAAAAAACTTCATTTAGCATTAGCACTATTTCCTGCTTAGCAAGTTGAAACGGAGAAGAATAGCAATAGTACAGTGCGGCTTGTCTGTGTTTATTTTTGTTGTTGTTGTTTTTTTTTTGCTAGCAAGCAAATGTGTGTATCTGTTCGATGTGTCAATTTATGGAACAACTATTAACATGAACTGAAAAGATGTGAATTAATGGTTGTGCTTAGAAAACACTATATTATTTTAACACTATATTATTTTAAAAAAGATATGTCTAAATTTAATAAGAGAATGTATCAAATTTTGGGTAAGTTTGTGACGCGTACATTTTATATACAGTAAACAGTATATGTGATTTTATTTATGTATTCATGATTGTATATGAATTATGTAGAATGTGTTGTGAATGTTCAGTCTATTAAATAGAGTATGTTGTTGTTGGCAGACAATTACAAAAAAAAATTAAATAGCTAAAAACAATTATAAACGTCATATACCAGTTTTTGCGTAAAGATCTGATGTTATTACCTGCGGTTTATAGACCGGTGCGGCTTATCCGTGACAACAATCTTTTTTTTTTCTCATATTTTGCTGCTGTGGCTTATATACCAGTGCTCCTTATTGTGTGGAAAATACTGTACTTTACAAAACTGTTAACTTAGGTTAGCAGTGATGCTAGTGCTAAAACACACGAGACATGTCGTAGCTCCCCCAATATTGAGGGTGTACAAGTCCCATTCCTCACATTATTTATTTATTCATAATCTGTAATATTTTTATCACCCACTGCACAGGCAACTGCATCAAAAGCATAACACTGGGGGGCAGGAAGTGAATGCGTTAAATGGCATGAGAGCTACCAAGACTCCATTTGCAAGCTCACAGTCTACATAATGGGCATCAACTGACCAATATCAAAGACCAGCCTGCCTGACTGCCATTATTTGTTACAGAGAAGTAGACGAGCCAGGACAATGATGACTACTACATAAAAAGATATTACAGCAGGCAAAATAAAAGCCTTTACGCAACAAATGTTCAGTTGCCACTGCTAAACCTAATTATGGGCTTCCTTCGACACGTCAATAAGTCAGGCTTATTATATATATTATATATATATATTAAGGATGAGAACATGCTTATTTACAGAAGTGGGCAGTCCATCAGCATAGACTGACTATTCTTTGGTCTGTCACCGGCAGACACCTGTTTTGCAGACTGACAATGACGCTCAATATAACAACAATATAAGATGGGCTGCTGACGCACAAAGCTCCGACGCAAGCGCCGTAGCTCACAAAGCAGCAGTTGCGTGGAATCATTCTGCCGAGGCGTGGTTTGGTCACGTGACATATGACGTCGGTAGCACTTTAGTGACGGGTAAGTGCTTCGAATCAACACATTGGTTTGTTTGAATTCAAGTGGGATTGGCGGCCTTATGTTTTTTCTTAGCTGTTTTTCAAGTAAGGAGGGTTGTTGGTTTTGAGATTGTTGGTTCAATTTTTTTTCTAGATCGATTGATTGCCTTGCAGAAAGACACATTTCATAGATACTGTGTATATATATATATATATATATATATATATATATATATATATATATATATATATATATATATATATATATATATATATATATATATATATATATATATATATAATCGATACACAGATGGACATTTATATAATACCAATAAACCATATAACATACTATGCCTAATTCCATATTATACTGTGTATTTTATACTAACCCATGTGGAGTACATCTCATGAATGTATCAGCAACATTTACATGTCCCATAGTGCAATAAGTGAAGATTGACTTTGGTTTACATGCAAAAATGACAAAAAAATCTCTTAACACTTAATTCTAAGCATTACTTTTTACTTTAGGTCTGTACAATCCACTGAGCAGTTTTCATTTCAGTTTATGAAACCATGACTCAGAAACACAGCACGAACAATGACATCCCAGGTGACGCCGGTTGTGTTGGTGCTAGAAAGATGAGTAGTGAGTTAAATAAAGGGAAATCATTTACTTCACTGGACATAGCACTCCACTGATCAGCGTTGGTGCGATGTCATTCCAATTTATAGTCAATGAAGACAATCAAAGCATCAGAACGTGGACAAAGTGGTTGGCTTGTACATTCCAAGCTTTAATGAATTGTTTGGAATTTGAGTTTCTATTCACGTCCGTTTGACAGCACAAGCTAATTGCAAGGCTTGTAGTCGACAAAATAATAATACAGTGGGCCCCCGGTTTACGAGATTAGTCCTTTCCGCGGTTGGGCTCATAAGACAAATTCGCCATATGGGCATTCTAGGATGTTTTTATGACAGGGGTGTCAAAGCATTTTCATCATGGGCCAAATAGTACTTCTCATTTCTGTCAGATGGTCGTAACAACTGTGAGGTCAAACCATCATACATTTACCTAGTTTTGAGAGCAGAGGCCAGTAAAATCTGTTCAAAAGAGGGTATGGTAACAAAAATGCTTGCTGTGTCTCCATCAACTTTTTAAAGTTGTCGACAACTTGCAAATTTTATATTTTAGTCAGAACCTTGAAGTCATAATTAACATTTCGCGGGCCACAGAAAATGGTGTGGTGGGCCAGATTTGACTCCTGGGCCTTTAGTTTGACACCAGTGCTTTATGACAACACAGAGGTGACGTCCTACCAGTAACCAATGGGCACATTGCAATGACAATCTCACTCTGATTGGCTCTTAACCAGAGAATTGAAGATAGAATGTTTTAAATTCCCTAATAAAATGCTTTTTAGTAAATTCCAGCTCAGCAAAACCTTGCTTTTGACTTATAGTGTATGTGACAGATGACATTTAGACTAACGTAACCATTTTTGATGGAACCATTACCCATAATGGTTGTTCAAGCCGTTAAAATTGAATGCCTGGCTAAACAGACCTGCAGAGGGTAAAGGTCATGTAAAGCATGTTAATGCTTCCCAGTGGATATGATTGCAGCTCAGTCCCGATTGGGTGAATGTGTATGTGCACAAACAGACATTAAGATTTATGACAGTTTGCTGTCATGCAGATTTTTGACATTTTGACTTTTAGGTCCATGTACTAGATATATGTGTTTGAAATTACGGCAATATTCATGTGTTGGATGTGCGTCTTTAAGTGGTGTGGTCTGGTGGGAATCAGGAGCTGAATTGGCCAGTTTGTCCGCTTGTGAGCATGAGTTGCGGCCTAAAGCAAGTCCAATGTCTTTTATATTTGTCTGTTTGTCCCGTTCAATAACCAGCTGGAAGTACATCAGTGGCTGTGGCTCTTTCTGCCCAGTTTCTTAATTACTCCATTAATTTTCACTTCACACAAGCTCACTCATTTGGCTTGCAACACAAAGCTAATTAAAAAAAAAGAAAAGAAAAAAAAGCGGTAGCTCATAACTTGAAAAATTTGTAGTTTGGGAACTCCTATTAGCTTTTACTAGTGCAAGGTCATTGAAGATACTAAAAAAGTACTCATAATCATTGGGCAATAGTACGTATCATCACATGTAATATTCTATACAGTCTTACTGGTTAATTTGCCAGTCTGTTTTATTTTAATCTTAAACTGCATCCCACGCAGCTTTGCCTTTGCACTGCCGCCGGCAGTTTTGCTTTGACGGTAAGACACAGTACTAGTATGCTATGTGTATGTTGTGCTGGATTCTCTTTTTTTTTCCCCAAATATATGGGCGTGAGGTATTTGCTCCGATGGTCATATATGTGACAGGAAACCAGATTGCTCACCCGCAATTTTTAATTCCAGTTTGTTCCGCAAAAGTAGCTGCAAATATGACTTTGTAAAGTTGAAGGGAAATTGTAATCAAATTAAATGTTTACTGCTCCCCTTCACGGAAAGCTGCTTCTAATTGTGAGGCTTTAAATGTCCGGCAGCGTTGCATAAGAGATGCACAGCCGCTGCTAAATTTGCACATGTGCGTATAAAAAAATAAATAAAATCACAGCTCCATCCTCATAGTTGAGCATTCATCAGGCTCGCTGCCCGGGAAAGGCTTGTGAGACTGAGGCCGGGCCAAATGACTACCTGCTTACACGCATTAACGATGACAACGTGTGGGGGGGCTAAAACATGAATAATTCACGAAAACAAGTGGAAGAGAAAGCTGTTTGGTGCGATGCCAACCTCTCGACTAAAAGGAAAATAAATAAATAAATAAATGAAGGGACAGATGGTAGCCAGGGTGAGACAAGAAACGGTGAAAAAAAAAAAATCACAGCACACGTTGTCATAGAAATAAGGAGTTGTTTGCCCGGATTTTCCCGCGAGAGGACGAGAAGGTCACCCAGAAAGCGTCGCGGTGTCTCAATACTAAGACTATAATCTGATCCCGGCAAAAAGATCAATAATCAAGATAATCTCAGAGAGATGGCAGAATGAGACGCTATCGCCAAATTAGTCTCCCAGGAAGCAATCAGTAGGAAAAGTCAGACAAGTATTTGAAGTCATGGTCGAAGTGTTGCACAGGATGTCAGGAATGAGCCGTCAGAGCGGGAAATCTCCTGAACATTACAGCAACTACTGACTTACAGAACATATTCAACTTAAATGTTCATTGTTCTCACTAAACCCAAGCAGCTCTTCATTTAGTGGAGTTCTCTTTTTGAAATTTTTGGTCCAATCAAAATCCAGCCGATTTTGGGGTTGCAATCTCTAATGAATCTGACTAGTGCCTTCAAGCCTCTATCCCACTGAGGCAAACGTTGGTGAATGTCATCAAAGGCATGATTCTGTCAGGATTCATTCAAGGGTGCCGATATCAGTCAAAATATCGTCAGACGTTGCCAAACGTTTGCCACCATTTTTTGTGCTTATCGTATTTTTTCAAGTCGACACGCCCCTTTTTTTTTTTTTACTTCAGTTTGGGTGACAAAAAAGCGATTATAAATCGATCCCTTTTAGTAGTTAAAAGGATCATGGCTGTCTATTTAAAACATATGGTGTGTGTTATTAAAATGACAAAATGACTACTTTTAGAGCCATTTCTACATTGTATATTGGATAACATACTGTTGCAGTTATGGGAGAGGGGATGTGGCGGGAGTAAGACAAGAATTCGAGGCAATGTACGGGTGCACGTAGACGCAAATGCTTAAAACTAATGTTGCGAGAATAAAATCATTTGAAGTTCCGATGCTTTCTTTTTTAACACAGCTAAATATTACCGTATTTTCCGCACCATAAGGTGCACAGGATTATAAGGCGCACCTTCAATTAATGACATTTTAAAACTTTTCCATATATAAGGTGCACCGGATTATAAGGCGCACCCTCAATTAATGACGTATTTTAAAACTTTTTCAATCACAATGTAGAAATACTCAAAGTTATAACAATAATAACTCAAATAATAACTCTAAACGCTCAATAGCGTAATAACTCAAAGTCAATATTACCAACCTTGTTCAACTGTAAACACACAAAAGAAACAGGTAAAGCTTACTTTATCAGTTCATTCCCCTTCTACGAATTCCAATCTCAATATTAATCCATATATAAGGCGCACCTGATTATAAGACACACCGTCAGCTTTTGTAAAAAAAAAAAATAAGGCTTTTAGGTGCGCCTTATAGTGCAGAAATTATGGTAATTTGAAAAAGCCCTATAAATTATCATCACTAACGTTATTATCATTTAGCGTTACTCTTCCACGGTTAGTCATCTTCAGAATCCCCTCAGGGTCCCCGCAGATCCGCGGACCCCACCTTGCGAACCACTGCGTTAAGACGAACGGGGAAAATTGCTTTTGTTCCCTGCGATTGGCCAGTGACCAATCGCAGGTGTCCCTGCACCGCCCTTTTGCTCAAAGTCAGCAGGAGTAGGCCCTGGTTCATCCACAGCCCTAATGAGGATGAGCACGATGAAAAATGAACGGAAATACGAATGCTAGTTTCTTCTTAGTGGAGGGTTACATGCTGGGAAAATAAAAGACTCTTAAAAAGCCGCTACGATTCAGACGGTACTTTGGGGAGCGGCCGAGGTCGAGACACTTCAAGTCCTTAATCTCTCGTTCGCCTCTGGAGGACGGCGAGACTGCGCGGCAGCTCATGTTTTTAAGTTGCCTTTTCTCGCTTGCCTTCTTCTCTCAGCTTGCATCTCATTTGACTGGCACGCAAACACATGCGGAGAAGCTCGCTTGTCTTGCCGCTCCCCGCGTGCATCAGCTCCAATTAGGAAAGAATCAAAGACATCGTGTGTTGCTAGGAAACCAAAAATATCATCGTCATGTAATCTTTCCACAGGATGGTTCTGTTATTGATGGATGTTGACATTTCACAGTAACATACGCGTGATGATGTTTACGGATGACATTGATTGCGGACATGCGGTAGTTGAGATGTCACCTTTCATGGCAGGACACACAGCTCTCGTATGCAACTCTCATTAGGCAGTGCAGGTGCCCCCGATGTTGTGGCCTGTAAGTGTGTAGCGCACTCCAATCAAACCCACATTCTTTCCACTTTTTAACCATGTCATTAGTCTTGTCTCATGTTCACTATTCTTATTTAATTATACAGTAGTAGGCATGATGATTATACTGCAATTTTTTTTACCACATGCTGCAAGAGCGCAAAAGTGGCAATCAGCTAATAAGAGACTGAGAGGTGTGAGCTGCACATTATAATAAGATCCAATATGACACACGGGTCACAGATGCTGTCTCACACAGAATGAAGACCGTCAAAGGGTACAAGATGGATTCCTTTTGTTAAAAATGGCATGTTGTAATTCAGAGTCCTTTGCTTGCAGTAAATATAGTAAATCACAAATTAATCTCACAATAGTGTGTTTTTTTTAACTGAATAAAATGTGTTTACTTTTCCAAATATTTATTGTGAAACTGACCCTTTTTTCCAATAAACATTTTCACAATGTATTCTTTATTTGTATTTCATGTTTAACCCTTTCATTACCAATTTTTGGGGATATATATATATATATATATATATATATATATATATATATATATATATATATATATATATATATATATATATATATATACATATATATATATATATATATATATATATATGTATATATATATACATGGGATATATATGTATATATATATATATATATATATATATATATATATATATATATATATATATATATATATATATATATATATATATATATATATATATATATATATATAAAGGCATATATTACTTTGTAAGTCTAGGATAAATTCTCACTCCATTTCCACTAAGGAATACCACTGGGACTGTATGTCCCATAAACCACAATACTTGTACATAATGTGCCAGAGAAGCGAAAATGATCACCAAATGCCTACAATACATAGAAATCAGTGTAATCTATAGCAACACACATACAGTATATAGCACATATTATTAAAATATTTCCGCATCACTGGATTGTTAATTCACAAGAAATTGTACAATGCAACCTTGCTTGTTGACAGTGGGCCCAGCACTGGCTTGTTGTGAATAGTTGCTAGTCGCCACTAGAATGTGAAGTTAGGTATATAATGAACCGCTGGGATGCAATTTCAGCTTATGGCTCCAATTCCTATACCCACTGCCATCTTGTAAAAAAATGCAGGGACATAATGTCCCAACAGGAGTGAAAGGGTTAAAAGTCAAGTGAGACATTTTCTACATGTTCTATGTGCCACTATGGTAAAAATGCAATTCTGAATCATACTAGTTATAAACATATCTATCTATCTATCTATCTATCTATCTATCTATCTATCTATCTATCTATCTATCTATCTATCTATCTATCTATCTATATCTATATCTATATCTATATATATATATATATATATATATATATATATGTATATATATATATATATATATATATATATATATATATATATATATATATATATATATATATATATATATATAATTGTAGCTGTTATTTAAAGCAATCTATTTATTTCCTTAATTTTATTCCATAGTTCTAATTTTGTTAAAAAAGCAATGTAAAGGAGAGGAGATAATTTTATTCTACAGTATTTATGTTCTAGGTTATGTTAAATTTTAAATTTTAAATTTTAAATTTTAAATTTTAAATTTTAAATTTTAAATTTTAAATTATTTGGTGTTCCACACAGTTGTTAAGAGTCACAATTGACGACAAACTTAATAGAGACATGACACACTTTACAGCACATTTGAAACGTTGCTAGCAGGTTTCAGAAGATGTGTGTTCACAAGATAACACTTTATTCCCATCGAGTGAAAGTGGCCAATGAGGTGACTATTGTGCTAATTTATTTAGCATTTCGGATCAATCTCTGTGTGCGTGCTAATTATGTTTGTATCTTCTTTGTAGTTCTGATGGCATTGTTGGGTTGTTAGACATGCGGAGGCATGCAAAAACATGAAATTAAGCCTTGATTATATATATATATATATATATATATATATATATATATATATATATATATATATATATATATATATATATATATATATATATATATATATATATTATGGACAGGCAAATTGCATAGATTTTTTTTTTTAAGATGATTCATTGATCAATCAAAAAAAAAAAAAAGAGTACAGATAAATGGGAAAAAAAGATCTCCCATCCCAGTCATGGGTAATCATATCGAAACCATGAACCAAACCCTTATCAAACACTCCTCGATATGAGCGACTGGGGGATTACTATTCATGTCTCCATACTGTATAATACGAAGGTGCACAAGTTTGTCAATGAGCAACTCACGGCCATTCTTCATTCCATCCAACTGCGGAGTATCCGACATTTGGCCTCTGCATGCCCATGTGGATGCCGCCATGCAAGCTAATATCTACATGCTGTGATTTGTCCAAGCTGGTGTCCGCTCACCTGGTCCGTCATCGCCTGATCACGCACCAGCAGGCACCAGCTGGAATGTCAGAAAATGGACGGCAAGCCCAAGCCATAAGCGCTAACCAACCGTGAAGGCTGCAAACACACCAGTGTGTAGATGTAGCGCATGGAGATAGACACACATACACATACAGAGTAGTTTTCTTTGTCTGAGAATCTCACTGAAGCGAAACGTGCAAAGTGATCTTTACATATTTCATCAGATACATTCATAAAATAAAGTAAATTGACTGCTAGTGGTGAAAGGGTGGCTCTTTGAAGGTGCTAGCTGGAGGCTTCCACAAGCCATCATTTCATGGCTCTGCTGTGCTTACTTGTCTTGATAAGAAGTGTCCAAATTAATCCAAACAGGCTATCATTTAAATGCGGTTGCTTACCAAACTTTTAGGTCTCGCAATAAAAAATACATACACATTTTAACTTAGTCACTACCAGCCTAGAAAAATCAATCTTTGACATCCATAGCAGTAATGGCAATTACTGACTCAAACCAATTGTACACATATGGGGGTATGAGACCCTTGGAAGTATCTGGAGGCAGGAGATCTTTACAGGGTTCCTACAGATCTAATTGCATTCTTTTTAATGCTGTGACATGAAGTGTTCTTTTGTTTTCAAATAAAGAACAAATAAACTGGAACATCAAGTAACTTGTTACTAAACTGTGACTCCTTTGCAAAACATTGTTTGCCTATATTTTGTTACATTTTATATGAATCATACTGTCATTAGTGACACATGTTTCCTGCAGATGAACCAGGAATAAAACATGATGTTACATGGTCTATTTCAGAAGTTCTAGAATGAAATATATCTAGAAATGTTATAACAAATGTAGTTTCAAAGTTTAATCAATCAGATAAAGATGGCAAAACAAGTCTATCCCTCCCACCCCAACCCTCCTCCATCCAAAAATGATTTGTGCTTTTTATCAAGGAACTTGACTGAAAAATAGGGTGTGGTCATTAAAATAAAAGACAAAAGAAGAAAAAAGTTTGAAATTCACTGTTAAACAATTTAGGAGGAAAAAACAGAATTGTGCCAACCCATGGGTATGCAGTAGGGATGTCCAGATCCTGGAGAAGAAGCTAGAATGGTGGAGGTTGGCCCTGGAAAAGAGGAATGAAGGTTAGCCGCAGCAAGACTGAGTAAATATGTGTGAATGAGAAGGACCCAAGTGGAAAAGTGAAGATACAGGGAGAGGAGCTAAAGAAGGTGGAGGATTTCAAGTATTTAGGATCAACAGTCCAGAGCAATGGACAGTGTGAAGAACCGTGTGCAGGCAGACTGGAACAGATGGAGAAAAGTGTCAGGTGTAGTTCCAGCTAAATTGAAAGGAAAGGTGTACAGGAGTGTGGTAAGACCTGCAATGTTGTTTGGCTCAGAGACAGAGCTGCTGAGGAAAAAACAAGAAGCAAATCTGGAGGTAGCAGAGATGAAGATGTGAAGGAACTCTTTGGGAGTGACCAAGATTGCTAGGGTCAGGACTTCATACATCAGAGGGACAGCACATGTTGGGAGTTTTGGGAGATAAAGTCAGAGAGAACATATCGTGTACATTTTTTTTTAAATAAAAACATAAACAATCTGTGTACTCTTTTTTTTCTTAATGTATCTTTGATGTATCAAATTGGCACAGCCTCAAAATAAGGTGACTTGAAATCAAGTGCAAAAAATGTGATCAGAAAATCACAAGTTTGCGGGGGTCCGCTGCAAATGGAAGGACACCTTTGTCAGGACTATTCTGATCTTCGTAATCACAAAGTTAGTGACAGAAAATGATCTTTTACAAAAAAATATACATTCCCTCTTTGAATGAATGAAGAATCAAGAATCTGTTCCAGTCTGCCTGCACACGGTTCTTCACACTGTCCATTGCTTTCTACTGCTGCTTCTCCTCACTAGGGTCACTGGCGCCTATCCCAGCTGTCTTTGGGCAGTAGACTGGGAACACCCTGAACTGGTTGCCAGCCAATTGCACACATAAACAAACAGCCACTCATACACCCAATCACACCTAAGGATAATATAGTGTGTCCAATACACCTGCCTTCCATGTTTTTGGAGAGTGGGAGGAAGCTGGAGAGCCTGGAGAGAACCAACACAGGCTCGAACAGAATGTGCAAACTCCACACATGAAGGCTGGAGCGAGCTGGAATTGAACTCGAGACTCTTGAACTCTGAGGCGGAAATACTAACCACTCTTTCAGCCATCCGCTATTACCATATTTTTTAAGATGCACAGGTATATAATCCGCAGCATCAAAAATTTAGCTTTTTTTTCTTTCTATTTTGGGTCACAGATAAGGCGCTCTGGAATATAAGCTGCTGGTCATAACATTAGATATTTGTGATGATATATGTTTTTTTTTTTGGTAATTTGTATTTTTTTGTATCGTTTTTAACTGAACATGCCTGCATGATTAGCACGGACATGCTTATCGAAAAAGAATGGATGGATGAATATTTTCAACATAACACTGACAAAATACTGTGTTTAAATAACAGTTAAACTCAAAATCATTCGATTGCGTCTTCTTTTGTCTCTGTTTAATTAATTGATTATTTTAGTGAGCAGATAAACACATTGCACATAATTCATACGTACATACAATCATATATATATATATATATATATATATATATATATATATATATATATATATATATATATATATATATATATATATATATATAATAAGATTTATACAAAAACTCATTCAATTTAGATATCATTTTTATATTTTTAATATATATATATTTTTTTAAATAGAGCACAGCCATTGATTCATATATTTTAGTTCTATGTGTTCCATAAATCTACCTTGAACAAATACACACATTTACTGGTGGATTGTCTCCTGGAGGCTAGAAAAAAACAAAAGAAAACAACAACATAAACATGCAGATTAGCTGCATTGGAAGAAAAACCGCAGGTCTCAAATCATGAGAAAAAACTGGGGGCTAATAGTCCGAAAAAAAAATGATATATATCCTTTTAAAGAGAATTATGTGTAGAACTAAAATATATGAATGACTTTTTTTTGACCCACGAGAACCCTTTTGTCAGAACCAATCACATAAAAAAAAAATCTCACTCAACATATTTAAAAAATATAACAGGCAGGGGAACGGTTTAGATTATTCCGAATAAAATCCCACTAACACTGTTTCTTCTCATGGCCTTCACATTGCATGCCATGAGAGCTCAAAGGCGGTCAAAGTGTGTGGGGAATTGCATCAGTATTGACTGGAGTGAAGTCAAGTATTCAACGAACAACCACAGAGTCACCATGCTCAAATTTATGCTGGCTGCTGGGCTTGATTCTACAGGGAACACACAGAGCACACAGATACACAAACAGTTACCTCCGCCCAATTTCTTCCTCTACATTTATTGAGTACAAAATTTCTTTAACTCAGGCTCAAACAATTCATGATGAGTGGCTTTATGGACCTTTCAGAAATATAACTGTAGTGGGAAGTTAATTTTGGGAATATTGCATGCAAAAGCTGCAGACAGAGCACAAACCCTGTTGATTAATATGGAGGTTGGTGTGTTTTTTAAATACCCTAATTAAAGACTTTTTTTTTTTTTTTTTTTTTTTAGTAAATTCAACCTCAGGAATATTTAGTTGTACTTATGGTGTATGTGACAGATTAAATCCACCATTTGAGTGTCATGTAAAACATGATAATGCCATCCAGTTGACAAGAATGCGAATTGCACTTCCACCCACTGCATTCCCTCAGATGTAGGATGGCAAACATGATACTATATTACAGCCTTGGGTTAAACCCCTTAGCTGGCTTTGTTTTCGTGTTACACTTATATGACTGTATTGTGTTTCAATTGCAGTGTATCTGTCGAACCACAAACATGGTATTAACTTTAAGTTTAAGTACTAAAACAGGAAAAAGAAAATGTATGAGTGCAAACAGAAATAGACCAGCGCCTGACGAATGATGGGTCAGAAAAAAAAAGTCAAATGTCGCCTTCTAGTGGTGGGCAAAATACACAGACGGTCCGATGACAATTTCGTCTGACCAGGTTGGTCCGAGAATAGTCAAAGTTCGCACATAATTAACGCCCATTGAAATGCATTGTGAGGAAACTAATGCAATTTTAACATTATAAATATTTAAATATATTGTCCAATTCATCGGTAGTTGGTATTTTTGTCTGCCAAAAATCGGAATCCGCCTTAAAACAAATGGACAGTTGCTCAGGGCTCAGGTAACAACCAATCAAAACACCTGTTTTCTTTGTTTATTACATGACATTTGACAGGTACCTTACACTTCTGCTTTTTCTCTGTGATGAGCGCATACTCTATGCTTATAATGAGGCAAAACCGATGCAAAACCCCTGCCCTTGATGCTGTCATATCAGACTTTAGAAAGAAGAAAAAAAAGAAGACAGACAGAAGAAAAACAAGATGGTAGTCTGCTTTCTGTCCATGACATGCATGCATGCACTCTATGCTGACAATGAGGCTCTCTAAATCAATTTTGCCTTGATTTTGCTTTTATACTTTCTCACCTGACTTTCTTCAGGTTTCTGATTGGCTAAAATGGGCTTACAAGCAAGCATTCCTACAGAGATACAGACTTGTGAATGCCGGTCCAACATGAAGAAGTTGCGAGTTTCTGTTTTCTAGTCCACAAACGTTCATTTCTTCCCCTCACGGCCCTTTTGTTTCAAAATAATAGAAGTGAATAATGGAATAACACATGGTGGAAGGACACAACAGAGCAGGCGATAATGCTAATTTAAATGTCTTTTTGTCTGAATGCAGTGAAAAGATTGACATTTGTCTGACGCTTTGTTTGCCTCGTTGAGCATTTCCCCGGGCATCATTTGCATTATTCAAAAGCAAACCATTTTCATGCAGCATTTGCTTAAAGCTAGTCCACTGAAAAACAAATAGCAGCCCTTACTTTAATAAGACTACCCTCCTCCCCCACATTATGTTTGTTTGAAAGCAAGAGCAATAATTTCACTGGGTCACCTTGACCCAGTTTGTGTTCAGTCATTCAAACATATTAGAAATGTGGGTAATCCAAAGCCATTATTTCGTTATAACATGTGTGCTGTTCATTTCTCAGAAACAGCAATAATGTTTCTGGGTCAATATGACCCGAAGGTGTGTTTAATCGTCTAAAAATGTCAGAGACTTTTTTTTTTATCTGTGAGTGTGGAATCCTGTTCACACGGCAATACTTAATTTCATTTCAAACATGTTCTACTCTGGAACAGTTTTCATGGGTCACTTTGACCTCCAGGTATGTGTGTATACTTATCTATAAGTATCAGGAATGTTTTTTGTGTTTGTAGTTCTTTTAACAAAGCCAAACAAAGTCTTTTTCAGTTTTTCAGTTTTTCAGTACCTTTACTTGTGAGGAAAAGCAATAATAACGCTGCCTTATTTTGACCTGGATATCACTTAACCCTTGCATGGAATTTTGTCCAGTCCTTTCAGCCTTACATCCAACACATTTCAGAACAAAGGGAAACCATTGAAAAAAGACAGCAGGGAGCTGAAATTTCACCCATGTGGTGATAATATGTCAAAATTGAACATGGCACAACCACTTAGTTATCACGCTACCAGGAATGTGCCACCCATTGGCTAAAATACTGTGATAATGATGTGGAAGAAACTGAGCCAAAAATTGTCAAAACACTGCACATAGGTTAACTCATTCAATGCGAGGGACGTGTTTTCACATTTTTTTAATTCCTTGACATTTAATCCCAGATACTTAAGTATCAATTCAAACTTGAGTATCTGGAAATTAAAGTCCTTAATGTACTTAAGTATCCATTTAAGACTTGAGTATCTGGAAATTAAAGTCCTTAATGTACTTAAGTATCCATTTAATACTTAAGTATCTGAGTGTTAATGGTTGAAGTCTTAAAAAAAAAAAAACGTGAAAATACATCCTTGGCATTGAATGAGTTAATTATCCAGAAGTTTCAGAATTTCAACAATTATGGATTTTGTTCGCTTAATAACTTCATTTAAACAATTCATACAAACAATATTTTGCATTGGACTTATTGATTATCCATAACAAGCCATGCTCAAGTCGTATCCTCGAAAACAACTTTCAATATTTATTTTATTTTCAAATGGTTCACTTTGACCAACAACATAACAGGAAAGTTAAGCAAGGGATTACAGATTTGAAATTAAACCTTATCGGCTCCCGCAAAGCCAAATTTAGTCTCAAATAAACGATAAACACGGGTGCCACTTACATATAATACCCTTAGGCTTGACAAGATTAGTTGATGGAATATACTTATCGTGAGGTACATGATTTACTAATACCTCACTGACCTATTAATATAATATCAGGAGAAACAAAATATCGCTGAAAAAGGACGCCAAGAAACTTCTAATCAACTACGCTACCATTATATGAAATTACACAGGTCTCCATAAAAAATAAAAAAATAATGGGGGAGGGAAATTACTTTGATATTTTACTTCACTACAATCAGGAATGTCCAGATCCTGATCATAACATTTTCCAAATTTCATTATACTTAATTGTTTTGCTTATTAATAAATTATGTCTAAAAATATATATTTTCAGTGCTAGTATTACACAGATATTGCCAAAACCTAAACTATATTTATGTGTAATATACACACCATGTTAACATCCACTTGAACAGAGAAAGTAAACACATAGTGGGAGTACATGTAAATGTTTTAGGCTACTGGATTTAAGCCATTGCTTTACTAGCCATATTAAAGGTGTTGTACGTTTTTTTTGGCAACAGTAAAAGAATACACAAAAAAAAGGTGCAAAAACAGTGATTGGGACATCCCTAATTACAGTAAATGATCCCTCTAGTCACTTATGTTTATAAATTAGGCCTTTGCCTTCCATTCCAGTGGTTGTTATTAATATAATATTGTAGCTATTGTATTTACTGCAAAAAATAACTGGAGCACATCCAAATCAGTCCCCTTAAGCATGTGTTAAAACACTGAACAAGAATAATATTCTGTGCTATGGTATGCAGTTTTATTTCTTTTTCATTTCATTTCATTCACAGAACTGTGCAAGCCACGATGTGTGACGCTACAGTTTGTTATCGGAGTCGATTGGCTGCTGCTAGGTTATGCGTGTCCCTTTTTTTTTTCTTTTTTCTCTTTTGGAGTTTCCATTTTCAGCCAAATGTTTGTCATTTTTGGTTCTCTACCAAACATTTTTTTATTTCAGTGCATCCCTAAAAAAAGTGTACCCATCTAGTGGTTGATTATGGAATTACAGCTTCTGCTTACCCCTATTGGCACATAATGTTCTATAAAACTATGATTGTTGCTAAAAGTTGGATCATTTCTAATTCCATTGACTCTTTCAGTGCCAAGCATGATCTGAAAAGGCAATCCCCAGAGTGCCAGGTAATTTTGAACATTTTGTCACATCTTTCAGGGCCATGGCTATGTAGCCATTGGTGGTACCATATGAAAGATTGGATCCCATTCTTCACCTCGAAAAAGAAGGTCTTTAGTCATCACTGTTTGAAATTAGGTCATTTGTGTGACACCAGGCTATTTTGGACAAAAGGAGAAAAATCCTCACACATACACACTGACACAGTTTTCTTTTTTTTTTTCATCTGAAACATTTCAACAGTCGATAAAACATGAACAAAACCAGTGGAAATGTCTTTTTGATGGCAAAATAACAGTTTACGTATGTATATAACTATATTACAACAGTGCTCGAGGCCACGAATGTAATCTATCCATTCCTTTAAAAAAACAAATAAAAAGAATCCTTATCACTAGCACACAACCTCATATTTTACACGACGAAAATTCTCGTCCATGGCGCTGGAAGAGCAAATGATGTTGCCGAACTTTTTACTGTAAATTGTTTGACTGTCTCCTGCTTAGTTTCGGCCTTCTTCTGGAGCTCTTCATTAAGTTTGAAACAGCTCCTCCGCCACCCCTCCACCGACTGTATCATATTTGTGAGCATTCTATTAGTCTTTTATGAAGTTCTAACTGTCTGCCTTTTTGGCGATAAGCTAGCATTGGCGAAAAAGTCAATTTTTTGGACACAGAAGCCTTTCAAATAGACAGCTTATGTGCAAAGAAATTGCAGCGCCTTCAAAGACCTAATCTGAACACCGTGCCGCCCCACAGGGCTTTGCTCTATTCACACAAAAATGACTTCGACAATGGAACTTAGGCAAATTGAAGGCTTTCGGGCGAAAAGACATTGTGCGGCAGCTCCTTTTTGGGGGCACATTCAGAGGAGCTAAGATGCTCCAAGAAGAAAAAGAACGTTCTGTCACTTTCGACTTAATGATCATGAGAAGGTTTCTCTCTTAAAAATGGGGTGATATGTTTTCCTCTTTCTGACTTTGTTCTTGCCTCGCCCTGTCAACATTTTCCAAACTCGTTGACTCAAATTTCACTTTAATAAAAAGCCTGACAATGTTGTTGTTCTTAAAACATCAATTTGTTGACATGCTTGGTAATTCCATTGAGATGTGAGATGCAGTCATTTTCTATTTTGGCTGCGCCATTATAGACCCATCAGCATCACTCTGATGGCCACTTGTTGGATTCAGTGCAATCGGGAGAAAATACTAGAACACCCTTCAGCATTGTGATTTTGATTTAATATGCAAGTACTTTTCAAGGTTCTTCTCCCATGATCTGTTTTCATTTTTTTATCCAACACAAAAAAGATAATCTGCATTACATTTCGGCTATAATAATATTTCTTTATGAAAGCAAGTAACCGCACTCTCCACTGATAACATGGACACAAAGGTGTTTTTTAGAAATGTATTACAGCGATTCACTGTTACTTGGCAGTACTTTGAACAGGTATGTTTTGTGGAGGTGGGCAATCCTTGTTTTTGTTACTTGTAGTTGAATGTCTTTCATATTTAATCAATGCTTGATTAATTCATATTGCACTATGTTATTAATGATTTTTTATTTTTTTGAACACTCACTTTAGGTTGTGTTGAAAGTAGTGACATCTAGGTCAATTCTTTGCACAATTTATTTCCATTGCTCACCTAATCATTCAATGTAAAAAAAACCCAAACAAAACAAAAACAAGACTAGCTTCATTTTGAAAGAGAACTCTGCAGAATGACCTTCTCAACAAATTTTATGATATGCCATAAATCCCCAAGTATAGGACACACCCTTAATTTTCAAAGTTCCGATATTTTTTATGTTATCGTGTACAGGACGCACCAACAGTTTGGCAACTAAAAACTTTAGCAAAACAGAATGAATAGCATCTTTGTAATTTCTTCATATTTTCACCCATCCATCCATTTTCAAGAGCCGCTTATCCTCGCAAGTGTCATAGGCCTGCTGGTGTCTATCCCAGCGGTCAGTTGTAGGGGGACACCCTGAAGCAGTTGTCAGGCAGTTGCAGGGCGCACCAAGACCAACAACCAATCGCACCTAAGAACACGTTCGGCTCAGGCAAAACATTCAATCTCCACATAGGAAGGACAGAGCGAGGTGGATTTGAACTCCGGTTCGCCACGAGCTGCTCTCTATTTATATTCCCAAGTCATATATTTGTTGCGAGCGCTGCTGAAAGAGATCAGTGAAGATGAAAGCTTGGGGAAGCTGCAACCTTTTGTAATAAATTTGACAGTGAGACAAAAAAAAGGTGTGCGTCACCAACTGACTGCTCTCAATTGAAGTTACACCATCCTTTTCACTACAAAATGTAATATCAACAGTGGCCAGAGGCAGCGCCAAAAAACAAAGATCAAGCCAAACAAAGCACAAATGAAGGAACTGTTAAAGGATAAATGGAATCTGTTTAAAAATAATCATTATTTTAGGTGCTTCCCATGCGGCCTGGTACCAGACCACGGACCGGTGGTTGGGTATCACTACCCTTTACTACCAATGCCACTATAACAACAACGATGCAGATAATGCCAAACATCATCTACATCATTGGAACACTTCTGAAGATAAGCCCTGCAAGTTGAAGCTGCGATGACATTTGAAGCCCACTTTTTTTTCAACCTGCCGACCGAGAGTGGCAATTCATCACGGATCGGGTTTCTGCCAAGGTGGGGATGCTTTCAATTCCTGTTTGTTTGCGCTTTACAATGACATCTGAGTCCTGCAGATTGCAACCAAATCTGTTGCTAGGCCGCATGCCAAGCACAAGATTATTCCCCCGTTCCCTGCATACTAATGTGGGCACGGAGCTGAGACTTTTTCAAGACGGATCTTGAAATGTATAATAAGAACCTGTAGATGGGTGTAATAGCCATCAACTGCTGGAGAGCCACATCAGCAGCAACATTATCACAAGTCGCAGTGCTCCAGGAAGGCGCCACTGGTCTTTCATGCTCGCTCTCACTGTGGATTCAAAGGGAACAATCACTGCGCTTTAGACAAGCTTTTTTGTCCTCTGCGGATGACTTCAGTCGCCGTTTTAAAGCCTTGCTTGCACAGCGCTGCTGCCGCATAGCAAGGCGGAGGCAGGAAAAAAAAAGTTCCTGTGATGTGTCTGTCAGTTTCATTCCCAAAGTGTGAAGAGGAAGAGCGGGATGCTTCTACACTGTCACTCTCTGCTTTCTGTCTAATATCACCTTTTTGACTGTTTGATTTTGTCCTTCGACCTAAGCCAGCCGATGCTTGATAGGATTGAAAATCAGTAGTTTTCTCATTCTGACAGGAAGAATGGAAAAAAAAGCCTGAAACTTTCAAAGCACTCCTGCGACAGAAAGTGGAGCAATGACGAGGATAATTAACTTGACCTCAAAAAGGCTATTTTCAGTCAGATATCGTTCAAAATCAATATAGTTCTTGTCCTAACATGTCAAAACAAGATAGGTTGATAAATGTGGCTGCAGAAGCGTTGACTCAAAAAATCTACCCCATGAACTCTGTCCCATTACGTCCTGAGTCAATGGGCTCTTACAGAAATGACACCGGGAATATAAATAATAACTTTAAAACGTTGTTTTTTATACATTAAAGTAATTCAATTTTAAAAACACATTCATAACATTCCAAGTACAGTCTCTTTTCTTAGAATAATTGAGTATAGGTTATCCCATAATTGTGACATAATCACTTACAGTAGTATGTTTGTTATGTGATTTGTATGTTGGTGGATTAGGATGAATGTTTTCTGTTACTCTTGGTTGTAAAAAAGAGGAATTGATGCGTCTCAGGCCCGTGACCCTATGGGGGTTTCGTGATCCGACCCGTCACGCATGGACTCTAAGCTGCATTCCTCACCATGGTAAACCAATTGTTTACATTGTTGCCAAATGTCTCCCCCAATCCTTCAGGGCAGCAATGACTTGGTACCTAGGGACCTCTTGAACGAAAAAAAAGAGAGCGTGGGGACTGGCTGTTTCAGAGCGAAGAAGAATTGAGCAGTCCTTTTCCGTTCACCTCATGCATGAGAAAGAAAAAAGGCATTTTCCCCTTCTTTGTGTATAATTTCTCACGAATGTCTATCAGGTGAACCTGTAATCTTTAAACTAGTGCTTTAACGTGATTACATTTTGATTACATTATATATATATATATATATATATATATATATATATATATATATATATATATATATATATATATATATATATATATATGGCCACATGTTCAGCACCAACAACTTTTCAATACAACACTGACAGAAAACAGCGGTTAAACAGCAGTTAGCTTTAACTGCTGTTTTCTGTAAAAAAGCAATACTTCAATTGCAAAACACATTGCCAATCGCGTCTCTGAAATAAGTGACTGTCTCCCTCTTGAAATCAAATTTGAGTGTCCTGCAAGAGTGTCCAGCGCGATCATCAACCAATGAGGGCAGAAGTTGTAATCAACTCCCGCCTCTCACACTGAGAGGAACGTGCCCGTGTCACTCACGAAACAAACACGCTGCTGGATAGACTGAAAGGAGAGGAGCAAAGACATTCACCAGACCATTGGAAATCTCTAACCTAGATTTCTTTCGTGATATAATGGTATTGTATTTCAAGTGTAAACTCTCATTTTTATCATGTTTGCTTTTCTACAGCTTTTGCTTTATTAATATCACTTTAAGTAACGTTGTTGTAATGTTGTTGGAAAAAAACAAAAAAATGACAAAAACCAAGGTGGAATCTATTGTTATCATTTATCAAATACAGTGAAACCTCAAAATACGATCGTCTCTGTACAGTTTTTTTCTTCATATTGTGAAAATGATTTAGCGTGAAAAAGAAACAAAATGAAATAATACAAAACAAAACTTCAAAAAAACAAATCTTAAAATTCCCATTTGAATTAAATGCAACATGAGATTCTACTGTTCATTAACATGGCTGCTGGATATTATTGCACTTCTGGGAACACATACAGAATCTTACTACGAATTGCTTGAACACTGTATGAAAGCTGAAGATATGACTACACAAACAAAGAAAATGCTATCTTTGTATCTTAAAGTTAACTTATTCTGCTGTTTGTCGTCCTCCTCTGCTGCCACTTTTGCTTTGGAACATGGCCTCACTCGAAAAACAAAGCATTATAACATTTAATGAGGTGTTTTTGAAGAGCTTGGAAAGATTTATATGCAAAAAACGATTCATATGACAAAAATCATGACAGCAACCCCAGAAATATTACGAAAATAAGGCGTTTCACAACCGACATGCGATATATATTGGAAACTGAACGTCGTATTGCAACACACGTATTGCATCACTTCGTATTGCAATGTATCGATATATCGATATTATCGCCCAGCGTGACTGATTACTTCTCAGTTTTATGCGATCGCACCAGTCCAGATAGTGCTCTGTATCCACACCACATTTTAGCTCTAGTGACCTCGGGAGTGGGCACCCTGCTTCGGAGGAGCTATAAAAAGACTTCAAATGGAACAACGTGACATGGGGGGGGGGGTTGAACCTGGGTGCCTTGAATCTACTGGCGGGGTCAGGCAGAATCCACAGAGTCCATTAGCACATTAGGCAGCACTCCGGGCCAGAAGAAGAGAGGGGGTAAAAAAGCTATAGAACATTCCCCATTCCATTCTGCTGCACGCTCTCTAATGGAGCTGCAATAAGGTATGCGACCAGAGCGGAGCCAGGCTGACTGACTTTAAGGAAGAGATATGAGGAAGCAAATGAAACGGGCGCTGCCGATGATCATTTCTCTTGATGGGGGCTCGGCAAAGTGTTATTAGAGACTCAGACGGAGGAGCGATATGCCACAATAAAACGGAATCGTGAAAAACAAAAGCTTTGTTATCATGCACTGCCTGAAAGCAGCGAGAAGGAGCCGAGCACTCGGTAAAACTCTGCCAAGGTTGGAAGTGTTGACAAAAACAAGCTAAACAAACGTTACAGTGTGTGTTGTGACAAAAAACAAGACAGGAATGCCAACTCTCTTTGCAAGCAGGGGGAGTGAGTTTAACCCACAAAATAAAAAATGTGTAAATGTCCCTGTATGGCTCTTATGGCTGAAACATTGAAAACAAACAAATGCAATATGTAGTTTTCAGCAAAGACAATTAATAAGGAATTTTTTATAGTAGCAATATCATATTTTTATACACAAAATACCAGTTAAACATTTAGGGGAGTGAATTTAACTCACAAAATAAAAAATGTGTAAATGTCCCTGTATGGCTCTTATGGCTGAAACATTGAAAAAAAACAAATGCAATATGTAGTTTTCAGCAAACACAATTAATAAGGATTTTTTTTATAGTAGCAATATCATATTTTTATACACAAAATACCAGTTAAACGTTTGGAAACACACAAAAGTATTTTCATTTTTTAAAATTTCCTGAATATGGTTAGGGACATAGATACGTACTGTAAATCAATACTTAGGTCAGCAAGATTACGAAGTAGAAGTGCAATGAGTAATCAACAACTAACTGTTAAGCAAATTAATCTATTATTACCATTGGTAATTGTTTAATCATTTAGAGACCGGAAATTGTCAGAATCCTAAGAATTTCAGCCTCCCAACAGTAATATGATTTAATTTCTTGAGTCCTTAATGAAACCAACTGATCACCTTTGGTAATTGTTTAATTGTTTAGAGACCAGAAATTGTCAGAACCCGAAGAACTTCAGCCTCTCAACAGTAATAGTATCTAATTTCTTGAGTCCTTAATGAAACCAACAAATTACCTTTGTGTTGATTCAAAATGCAACAATTACAAACATCTATTTTCATTTTAGAAAACAATAATCAACATTGTTGGCTATTTACTGGTATTTTATGGACCAAACAAGTCACTGAATCTGCTTTTTAATCACCCTAATATATTATTTACCAGTGTGTGTTATTTACCAATGGCGTTGAGTGCTAGCTGTCAGTTGAGACCCATTTTGAAAAATCCGATTGTCAAAAAATTTGAATGAATTCGGTTTGAAATGACCATAAATTACATTTTGATTGCTAATTGATTAAAATGTGCTTAAACTTAAATAATGTGCTTGGCTCTCAATACAATGGGCTTCATTTTTTTCATTGGTTTGCTCTCAGCAAGTAAGTTAGCGGTGTTGCCCTGCGTACCAGGTTTTTGCCATTACTTGGGTGAATGTTTTAAATTATTATTTACTTTATTTATTTTAGTTTAATACAGTGAGCCCCCATGTTACGAGATTAATCCGTTCCGCGGTTGGAGTCATAAGGCGAATTCGCCGTATGATGGGCAATCCAAACCTATGTTAAATGCGTTTAGAACCCCTGGTAAAAACATTAAACTTGTACATACATATTAAAAATTGGTACCAAAATAGTATAGTAAGTGTTACGTACATATAATATACATGTATACAATCAGAAAACATCATAAATAAAAATTATAGAAATGATTTATTCACCTCTGAGTGCCGATTGTTTGGCACATATTCCCTAATAAGGGTTATCTCCAGCATCGTTTCCATATAAATCATCTTCTTATTTCTCTCATTAACATCACTAGCAATCTTGGGATCCATGGCTAAACCCTTCAACTTTGAATTAAGCAGTAAAATGCACTATAAATACGGTTTTGTAAGCACTCGTGATTGAACAAAGCTTTACCGTTCCACCATTTAGAAACAAGTGAGGCCGACCAATAACAGACCACTATCTGCGTGAGGAGACGCCCACCAATAGCAGACCAGCATTGTAGTGACGCATTGCATGAACCCAGTATGACGGGCAACAGAAAAGAAGTGTAATTACTTAAAAACGCCTGCAGGTGGAGACGAAACAACACAAATACAACCAAGCCCCGAGGGTCATGAGTTGTTTTGGCGCAAATCCGGGAAAATATCATAAATAGGGGTTGAAAAAACTCAGTATTCCAGGTCACATACAAAGATAGCATTACCTTCATTTATCCCGTTGTAGTCATATCTTGGGCTTCCTTCTCCTGTTCAGGTCGTCCATACTAAGCACCTGTATGTGTTCCCGAGAATCGCAATAATATTCGACTCCTACTTTTCAACAAGCAGCCATATTGTCATGTTGTGTTTAATTCAAACGTGAATTTTGAGATTTCAAGTTCTATTTGGTTTTGTTTCTGTTTATGCTCAAATATGTATGGAAGAGACTGTATCTTGATGTTTCACTGTATTTGATGAATTATAACAATAGATTTCTCCTTGGTTTTTGTCTTTTTTTTTCCCCCCTACAATGCAAGTGACGTCACAGATCTGTTTCGTTTATTGTTGAAGAGCAGTCACCAGTATTCTGTGCTGGCACGAGTGGCAAAGTGCTTCCTCTGTATTTCTTCCTCAACTTTTAACATTTAAGACACAATACCTAGCGCTACTTGACCTACTACTACACCTTGAGTCTTTACTATGACAACTTTACTTAAAATTGACAGCGGTGAATTTTGATATTGATATTGAATTTTGATAGAAAGTTTAGTAGCTATTGTGTCCTTTTAGCTCAACTCTGCTTCACGGTTTTGTGCTTGGTAGTTGTCTTGTCCCCTCATGCGTGACGCCACTGCTAATAAGCATGAAGGGGAACAACTGCAACGTGGTCCCGTGGGCTTTGACGCATCCCGGTGAACTTTCAGTTCCACTCCGGAGGGTTTCTGGGCTGCTTCAGAGGGTGTGTACTATGTTTGTCATGTATGATGAATTACCTTACTCCCCTGCTACTACAAAGCCGGATTTAAAACTAAAATAAAAAATAAACATGTCTCAAGGGAATGTTTTTTTTTTTTTTTTTGCCCTTGCCTATCAGTATGTTTTTCTCCTCACATCTTATCTGGTGCTCACTTTGTTTTCACATCAAAAGAAAGTTGGGCGATTTTGATAGCAGCCGTTCGCTTAATATCACCATCGTGCCATTTGCCTCATGGCAGTCAAACAGCATCCAAATTTAGAGTCTGCTCTGACATGGAGGCTAATAAGCGCCCAATAAACCGACAAGAAAGCCAATTTAACAGCGTCATAAACACTCAAGTGTCAGCTGTAGAATATAATGATAGTAATGAATGATGATTCGAAACAGATCAGACACTGCTGTTAAATCATCTTGATAAAGACATAGCTTAAAGTAACAGATTTTTAATAAACAATATCAGTGGGATGCAAATTGGTGACTCTGGTTGGTGGTATATTACAGTCACCTATACGGGTTTACTCAACCACTGACTTAGTAAATAAATGCCAGTAATATTGCTCATTTCTTACAGAGGATAAAGAATATATGCCTGAGAGCATTGTTATGTTTTATGTCCGCAACTTATGTCCGGCACGATGGAGCAGCAGTTACAATGTCTGCCTCACAGTTCAGGGACATGAGGTCTCCCTGAGAACTTCCTCCCACACTCAAATAAATAATAATAATAATAATAATAATAATAATAATAATAAATAAATAAACATTCATGGCAGGTAGATTGGACATACTAAATTGTCTATAGTTGTGATTGGGTGCATGAATAGTTTGTCTCCGTGTGCCCTGCAATTGGCTGGCAACCGGATCAGGGTGTCCCCCGCCTCCTGCCCCATATTGGGATAGGCACCAGCAAGCCTGCAACCCTTGTGAGGATAAGCGGCTCTAGATGATGGATGGGTATATAAAATTGTGTTAATTTCATTTGATTTTATATTAAATTGTGAGTATATTCAACCAGTTTAATACATTTTAAAAAACTTTGAAATATGTCAAAATGCATTTTGTGTTTACAATTGCTTGCTAACGAAGCAATGAAGCCAGCAAAGCTAAAGTGGCTTTTTATTTCATAGTGCTGCTTTTGACTAAGTAATTGGGAACAACCTGTTTGGGGGACATTGAGCCGGTTTGTTATAAGGAGGTGTGCAATTAGCAATTTTTTATTTTCTAAACTTCAGTATAGCTGAAGAGGAACAAATATACTTGTCAAATTGAATCTGTTGGTGAATAAAAGGACGGTTAAATGATTTTGTGTTTGTTTGTTTGTTTGTTTTTGTTTCCGCAAACATTTGCAATGGGGGTCCTTGGAAAATTTGCTTTCTAAAAGGGATCCCTGACTCCAAAAGTACATAGTGAGTCAGCGGCTCACTTTATTATAATCAATTATAAAACAATAGTGCTTACAGGTATTCAGGCTGGTACAGGCAACAAAAGTATGATCTCGGTTGCTATAGCAGCGACTGCAGTGTCCTGGCTGATCCAGTCTGGCCATTAAAATAAGTATTCAGAAAGTGTCTTTCTGTATAAAACAAATGCAAACCATTAGCGCTTAGACCAGGTGTACAGGCTGGTCCAGACAATATTGCAGACCAATAAACTATGATCTGGGGACAGAAAGAGAGACTTGTTTTATTAAGACATTCTCAGCATAATAAATAGAGCTTCAAATAACAGCGCCTCCATTCACAAGGGAAAATTGTACAATGGAAACAACTTAAGGCAAAGCAAGCATGTGGAATTGTAAGTAATAGTAAAAGTTTTCAATTTTTTTACCGTATTTCTCCAAGTAGAGGACAAGTTTTTTTTTCCTCATTATCATCCTGCATATTAGGGGAGTCGACTTATAACTGCATAATTCAAAACAGACCGATTTTTTTTCCACGTTTTTTTTTTTTAATAAAATTAATCCAAGTGCAGAATAAATAATATCATGTCATTTACTACGCTTACAATGATAAAACATATACCTCTAATTCGATATAGTATGCATTCGTTTTAGAGTGTTTGCACAGAAAGTTGTAAAATACACATTTGTCAATAGCCTCCTTATTGTCTCTGCTGTCAACAACAAGGCTGCGTAGATACTTTTTCCAGCGGACCTTGATGCATGGTGAAAAAGAAAAGACTTCTTGACTTGTTTTTTTCAGCCCTTTCTACGTTTGCTTGAACAATCCGGCATGGATGTTGGCAGGTGGGGGGAGAAACAGCGGGCAACCTTCCAGGCTCTGATCTATCAACATTAGTCACATGGGTATAGAACATCCCAAGTAAGATGATCAGCAAATCATTTTCAAAGACCTCCATTTCAAATTCCACTACTCGTGGAAGAGTAACGAGGACGTTTGAACAATTGACGAAGAGATACAAATGGTGAGGAGATAGGAGGAGCTATTTGGCTTGATGATGACTTTTAGGCCTTTTTGATACATTTATTTTCAGCTGTGTCAAAAAAAATAAAGCATTGAAACTGCATTTGCATCTACACGCATTTGTCTCATTTCCGCCCCACACCCTCCTACCCATAACTGCAACAGTTTGTTATTCAATATATGATGAAGAAATGCGTCTAAAAGTACCGTAATTTTGTCATTTTAACAACACACACCATGTGTTATAATTGGGACAGCCATGATCCTTGTAACCACTAAAGTCGGGGTAGACTTATAATCACGTTTTTGTAAAATTCATCCAAATCGAAGTTAAAAAAAGGAGCAGCGACTTATAAGCAAGGTCAACTTGTACTCTGAGAAATATGGTAAATCTGACTAAGTATGATGCAAAAAAATAAGTTTGAATTGCATTGTGGCTTTAACTCAAACATCCCCGTGCATCCAATGACTTTTTGATCAACTCTTTAGCAAAGACAGTACTGAGGGGTATGGGGGAGAGAATCAATCACTGGCCATTTAATTAGGTATATGTGCACACTCTTGAGCGTACATTAAAGTCAAATCAATGCCAAAACGGAAGAAAGAAAGTAGAGTGCACCACGCCCCTTTGAATCCATCCGTCAGCGTAACGAGACAAGACATATCTGGAGAGTTTAGACGTAATAAAAGGAACAAGGGAAGACAGATTTTTGGGCGGGGAGTGCTCCACAATTGCGGTCCAAAGGTCGGCTATCTGTCCCAGCAGATGGGCAGCATGCCCCTGGGGCTTGAGACGGAGCAGAACCCCTGCTGGACGAACATAGGGCGGAAAACTATAATCACGTTATATTCTATATTTACTGATTCACTCCATGCCACAGATCTGTGACGTTTGCTGTTGAGAGTTGTCATAGAATAGATCATCCTCATTGTCCACCTTATCTAAAAGCCTTGAGAGGAGCTCACTGATTTATATTTATGCAGAGGAAAAAAGATCCTCACACACACACAATACCACCACAAGGCTACACTCTTTATGCACACACCCCATTCAAATTGTTCCTGTACGGCAGCGCAAGGACGGAAGCGCAACATGTTGCTACGGCGACAGCCTTAACTGATTTGACTCAGTCGAAGAATGCTAAAAATGCCTCGCGTTCAGTCGTCATGACAATCAGCATGAAAGGCTCACGAATCAGTGGACTTACGTGATGACAATTTTTTTTTCTGTTTGGTGTTGGCACCTAAATGTTTTTGATTGACCACCCATCAAAAAAAATGTTTGTATTAAAAACTGACTGTAAAATTTAGCTTCAAGTATTTGTTTACTAAGTTTGAGCTTACTTTCATATGTTGTTGTCACATCCCTTGTGCCTAATATTCCGCCCCTGTTTGCAGAGTAGGGGGCGGAGCCACCGGCCGCACACACCTGAAGCGCATTTCTACCGGGGGCCGAAGCATTTCTTTTATTTCTTGGGGACGTACTCCTGTTGGTTCAGCCCCCGTCTCTAGAAAATTACATGCCCGTTTGCATTGTCTCGAATTTGTACTTTGAACCTCGTTTTCACCTTTGTGTTGTAGTTTGAAGAATTTCCGTTGTTCTATAGAAAATAGATGGATGGATGGATGGACAAAATGCGTCGCATGCTCTTTTTGTTAATAAAACTTTTTGTCACAACCAAGCCGCTTTCCGCATGTTCTAGGATTCCTTTCCCGTTTGTCTGGGTCACTGCCATGACAGTTGTATTGCATTACATTAAATTCGACCCAAACTTTCTTAATAAATAAACTTTGGTTCATTTATCATGAATAATGACATTCAATTAATTGCTTTTTATATAAAATTATTAATGATCGAAATACTACACATTTACATACAGATTAGGGATGGACCGTGAATGACTCTTGGCTGAAAACCGGAAAAAAAAAAGTCTCACTGCAGCCAATCAATTTTGGGAACCGACTGTAACGCCACAAGCAGCGTCCTGCCCAGGTCTGTAAATAATTTATGAAAATGAAATAAAACTGCCTTACTGTGGCCCTGGATATTATTCTTGTTTAGTATTTTAACACTTGTTTAACGGGGACTTATTTAAATGTGCTCCATTTTGTGTGGTCAATTTGCGTGACTAGGAAGGTCTATTTATTGTATTTAGGTAAAATAAGTAATTTCATGCCCATCATTATTGATATGTCAGATTTTATAGATTGATAGGAAGCCTACATTATTCAGACATTTGTAGTTATCAAATGTCTAATAATACATTGACTTTTTTTCCGAATTTGTCCAACTGCATTTGAAAGCACCACGGGTGGGCTAACTCAGAAGACTTGTGCCTTATTATACAAAGACAACATAATCAATGAGTGGTTTCTTAGTCCTTCCAAGAGATGGGAAAAATCCGGTCCAGAAAGTAAAATCCCTGCCATACTTTAGCTTTAGCCACATGTGCTTTTACTTAACAGGTAAATTAACGAGCTAATTTGGCTGCAAGATGATTAGAAGCACCTGTGGATAAAGCCAAACTGTGGCAGCCTTTTTAATTTCTGGACCTGAATCGCCCATATCTGGTCATTAGTAAGCAATTGACACAGATTTGTTGATTTTTAACGGCGATGTGTGGATGTCGGCAGCTCTTTTATGTGACGACAATAAAAATGGAGTCGCAGAACTCAAACTAGCCACTCAGCTAAAATAAAGACCAACTTCAAAACAAAAGCCGACAATGACTATTGCATTATCTTTGTATTCTTTGGTGTGCTTATTTTGAAGTTTGCTGAACACGCTGCTGGCGTTTTACATATTGTTGTTCGTCTTCCTCGTTTGTCTTCCCCTTAGTTATTGGATGGTGAACGCTTGGGAGTTATGTTTTTTTTTTTTCCTCGAACTGCCGACATAATTGTTGCTGACAAAGCTTTTTCCTGTGTGCTCATGTCAAATTTAAACAAACACTTGGTGTTTTTGGCATCATCATAACATATTTTTTCGGACATATTATTTTGGTTTCAATTGTCTTTCGGCCGAAAGTCATATAGAAAAATACACATACACATATAGTTTATAAACATACAATTTAAAAATTAAAACATATTTTTAATAACTTATTGGAGATAGATTTTCATTGTGCATTATTTTTTCATTATTTTATCACTAATTGTTTTTATTAATTATTTTAGATTTGAAAAAAAAAACAACCAACCACATACACATTGAAAAGGTACTTAAAAATGTAATTACTAATGTACTGTAATTATTTGTAATAGATAAATTTTTCCTACAAACGATACTTCATGTTTTCATTGGAAAATAAATGAATTCTTATTCATTTAAAAGTAGTAGTGAATGATTTAAGTTGTAATTATATTTTATAAAAAGATTTGTCCGGCACAGTGGCAGTGAGGTTAGCATGTCCGCCCACAGTGCAGAAATTGGGGGTTTGCTGTTGGCTCTGGCCTTCCTGTGTGGAGTTTGCATGTTCTCCCTGTGCCTGTGTGTTTTTTTCCACGTACTCTGATTTCCTCCCACATTCCGAAAACATGTATGGTAGGTAAATTGAACACTCCAAATTGTCCCTATGAATGTTATGAGAATTACATGAATGTTAGTCTTTGTATGCCCTGTGATTGGCTGGCAACCCAAATGGATGGATGGAAAATACAATACAAAACACAAAGTGCTTCTTAATGTACTGTACTTTTACTTGATTTGCGTCATCACATGCCAAAGAGCCGACAAGTTGACATTTTCTCTGAGTGTTGCACAACACTTAGAGGCTCGTTCGTCTTTGTACACGTGTGTCAGCGTCCATTATGAGGCCCCCTATGACGCGGCCCAAATGCCAAAAGTGCAGCAAAAAGGTATTGTTGAAAAAGGCTTTCATCAGAGTGCACTCAGGTGAAGAAAATGAGAGAAAGAAAAAGCCTTTTTTTGAACCCTTTTAAATCCATCAAGAGTCTACAGGATGCTGCCAGAAAGGTGCTATTTCTCAATTTATTTAAAACCGAATAGAAACATTTCAAACAGCCGGTATTGTTGCCTTTGATGGCTTATCGTCACAGTTTCTTTGTCAAACATTTGCTGTATATCATTTTAATGTACATATGAATCAAATTTGTTCTTCTGTTACATGTCTAGTCACTCTCAATTTACAGGATATTAGCCTTTGCTCAATTTGAGCTCATTCTGTTTTGAGATCAGAGGAGGAATCAAATGTGACCTAAAGGCAGGGAGACCCGCCAGGAACACAAAGTCAGACGTATGTACAGGGAAACAAAAATTCAAGAGAGAAAACGGAGGTTGTGCATTGAATTCAGAGGTGCCGAGATGAACGGGCAACTCTTCCAACCGTAATGAAACGGAACATCGTCAGACTAAGTGGTTGTGTTTGTATCGCTGCTTCCATTAGGAGCCACCAAAAAACAAGGTCACTCAGACTGTGCCAAAAGTCCCATTATCTATGATTAACATGCACACAGGCAGAATAAAAAGAAGCTGCTATAAAATATGTGCTACTTTGAGTGTCAGTGTCACCCCCCCAGTTTACAAGTCTCAAGGACCCGTGACCAAAATCGAATAGGAAGTTTTAAAGAAACAATTTTGGGGGAATTCCAACAGACAACTTATGAAATAATTTGTCAGCTTAATAATAAAAAAAAAAGGACAACCATGGAGCTGCCCAAAAATAGAGGAACAAATAATTAACTTGTCCATAACTAAAGCTACAGCATGTATCACTTTGACCTAAAATAAAGAGCTTGGAAATTATGTCAATTTGCAATTGCAGAAATCATTAGATCAGTGTTTCTCAAAAGGGGGTACGTGTACGCCTGGTGTACTTGAAGGAACTAAAGGGGGTACTCCAGATTTTAAAATAAAACAAACTAACATGCAAAAATCCTTCAAGAATATTTATTGAATTGATTAAATGTTTCAGGAAAATATTAATTCATTAAAAAAATGTTCAGATTATTTAATTTCATTATTTTAAAAACAGAGATTCTACCCCATACTAGAATGGTTCGACCCAACTTGTCCCGTGCCACCTCTCGTTACCTGTTAATGATTTATTTTTGTTAATGGATTTCTACTGTGATACTTAAAAGTTGGATATTTTTCTGTGGGTATTTATTCATGGTTATTTCATTTTGCGAACATGTCTGACATTTTAGGTTGATTATTTTTTGTGCACAAATATTCAATAATAATTGTCAATGATTTATTTCTGTGAATATTTGCTCCCAAAAGATGACCCTTTGTTTAATATTTATCTGTGGACGAATATTTATTTACAATTATTTCTTTTGGAGAGCAGGGCCGACACTTCATGTTTTTTTTTTTGTTTTTTTTGTGGAAAAATATTTATTAATAATTGAGTTAATGATTTATTTGTGAACAGACCTCTACTATGAGCCCAAAAGAGGACAGCATATTTTTCTAGCAAATATTTATTTATAATTATTTCTTTTTGAGAACAGGTCAGACACTTTATGTTGATAATTTTTTGTGGAAAAATATTCATTAATTATTGAATTATTTATTTTGATAACAGATCTCTTCTATGCTCTAAAAGACACCTTTTTTTTTTTTTTTACCAATACAAATTAAGTTTGAAAAGTTCTGATGGTATGTTTTAAGAAAACATTACAGCAGTTCACCATTAAAGACACTTTATGTTACATTTGGACTTTTAAAAACTTTTCTGAATTATGTTACGGTTTGCTTTCCAGTGACACCGTATGCCCTCCTTTACTTGTGTAAAAAATAAAATAAAACAGTGCAGAAAATGCGGTACATCTTGTATCTATTAGCTTCGTATATTGTGTAGTTCTGAATGAACACCGGAGAGAAAAACAAGCGCTTTTGGCGGATAATTTTCAAAGCCTTTAAATGGCTTGGCTAGTACGGGAGCCGTGTTCATTTAGTCGGCTTTGTTTTTACACCATAATGGAGGGAAAATTGTCTCTCGCTGCACTCGTTGAGGAGGATTTTTGGAAGGCATTTGCAGGGTGTGATGGAGTTTTTATGAGCAAACAACTCTCCCACCCAATATATCACATGTATAAGCAAACAATGCTTTGCATGGAAATGGAATTTTTTTTGTTATGTATGCTTAAATCAAAAAGTCACATAGAGCTTCTAACTAGTTGAAGTACTATTACTATGATTGCATGCACACAATGTTTTTCTTGGCATGAAATATATTACAAACCAACACTAAATATGGAAATTGAACACTGCAAGATGTTATATTAATCATGGTGAAATTTCAGGGTATGATTGCTAACAAGCACTAGCGTTAATGCTAGTTGTCCAGACAGATCCACCAATATTATAGATCCCTGAAATCTGATATTAAGTTGCATTACTTATTACTATATGCAACACACGCACACACACACGCACACACACACACACACACACACACACACACACACACGCACACACACACGCACACGCACACACACACACACAGCTTCGAACAGCAGCGATGTGCTAAAGATAGAGCCAAACCAAGATGAGGCGTATCCTGGCTAGTATACCAATATCATGGACCGCTGATGGACCACTGTGATTCCGATACAAGAAATTCAAACTGAAAAGTGACATTAGCGCTATCTTAAGCTTGGTGCCACGCCCGGTTTGGTATTGCGCTACGTAGGCTTGGTTTTAAAGCGGGTGGTATTTCCAGTTTCATTTCAAACAATTCGTTTTTACATAAAAATACAGGGAGTGACATTAACCAGAGTCTGATTTTTACAGATTTTATAAAGAATGGGTGTCATACAATGAATATGAAGTACAGTATTTCCACAAATATAAGCACTCATTTTTGCACTTTTTTCACAAAAAAGAAGGCCAAAAGTATGGGTGCATTCTATGAAAATTGTATTTTTTTTTCGCAAGGAAGATTGATCTGTCAGCCATGTAAGCCAAGTTTTGACCCTCGGATGTGCATTTTTGTTTCAGCAGCATTCCTGCTTACAATAATTACCGTTTCAGCAGCATTCCTGCTTACAATAATTACCGTAACGGAACAAGTTAGATGCCAGAAGTCAGTGCCAGTTGCAGCTAACAGCAGCTCATGTTAGCTGAGGTTGTTACGGCATTATATTCAAGACAAGAAGCAAGCAGACTGAACCAACAACTGAGTACATCCTTGTTCACACAAAGGATTATTACTAAAACAGAGTGGATCATGTAAAATTTTGGATTTCTGCAGCTGATTTAATTACGAGTGGCAAAGTAAGTGGCAGAGTGCTCAAGTTAGAGAACAAGTAAATGTATTCTATTTGACTCGTTTATTAATTGTGTTTTTTTTTAGTATATGCACAAAATCATAAACTTGATTAAATACAGATGCTGCTCAACTTCAGGGATTTATAGTAAAATGAACTCGAATTAAGTCGCAAGGAAAAGGGAAAAAAACAGCTTCGAGGGCATTTAATATTATACTGGCAAGGAGTTCACTGACCACTCACAATGTGGGACAAACAACATGCAACAAATACATAACTTACGGCTATGAACACAAGAAAATATGAAGAGTTTATAAACCAAGTGTTGGTGCCTCTTGTACATGGTACCATAGAAAATACCAGAATTTGACCCCAAAATTAAGAGTGCATCTTGTATACAGGTGTGTCTTATATTTGGGGAATTACGGTAATTTGAGATAAAGATGAGAAAAAAACAAACATAAAAGCAAGTATTTCACTGTTGGCTGATTTGTCCGACATTTATTTAAATATGAATAAAATATGAATAAAAAATATGTATAAAACACGAATTCATATTGGGCTCTGGGGTATGGCCAAGATCAAGGAGTTGTCCTCATGGCAAGGATTTGATTTAGTAGGTATGCAGTGCATTCTTCACATGCCTTCGCTCCATGTCAAATGTAAATTGTTTTTACCTTTGTCCTTGCCATTTAACACAGGACGTTTTCCTAATGAGCTTTGGTTGTAATCAATCAGGACACTTTGTATCAGTGACTCAGGTCTTTGTTGAGACTGAGTTCTCCACGAAGCCATCCAGCAGTATTTCATGTCCCTTCACCTGTACATTGATTCTGTGGCTACTGTTAGAAGCAGGAAGTGACATCGCCTTTAATTAGGGACAGAAGAGCAACCATCTTAATTATTCAGGGAGAATTTCTATGCAACTCTGTTGTACATTTTCCTGAAAAAATGCACATACAGTAGAATTCTTCTACAACGAAACCTGCATGTGCAAAAATACCCCCCAGTGTAAAAAAAATCCATGCATTGAAGCCTTTCCCTCTTTCTTACTTCCTCATACAAGGAAAAATCTCCTGTTGCATAGTATGAAGTGTTTTTTTTTTTCTGCATTTGCTTTGCAATGAAATTCACTACGGTGAAAACAAGCCTGCAGCAAAAGTCTAAATTAGTTTATACTTGACACGAGCGCACACATTTTGCACTTTATACTCCGCAGTCAGACAATATTCTCGTACTCCTTTTTCTACTATAGGTGGCAGTAAATGGACTCTACAGCACACAAACAACACTATTCTATAATAGAGGTAGAGAATCTGTGTCGGTTTAAACGATCTAAAGGGACTCGCCAATACTGGTGCTCTCCAGGAGTTGTTTACGGTATATAGATCACTGTATTCCTTTTCAGATGAATCATAAAGGTGTTTGTATAGGCTAACTTCGAAAAGCAATATTTCGGCCGCCATGTTTTCCGCTCGAAAAGAAATTCTGGATGATACGCGTTGCGGAAACTCTGCTTTGTGTGGAATCTGCATAAACGTGTCAAGCTTAAACCAAGCATAACACTTGATAGGCTAAAAGTAATAAAGATGAAAAATTGATGAAGAAAAGTCAAAGACATTATGCAAGAAATTAATGTAAGTATGAAATGAATGCTTACTGTAGATTTGGCAATTACTTTTTTTTTATTGTCAATTGCACAATACGTTTTTTATGTTTACATCCGATACAAAGATTTGCTATAGTGAAAAGTCCCGTTGTGAAAAATTTCTGGACACTTTGACATAGTCTTGATAGTCGGGGATCAAGCGACCACTCTACAACCCAGCCATGCCGTCCCAGGCACTAGGGGTCTGTTTTTTTTTTTTTTTTCAGACCTTTATAAACACAGTTTAAAAGTTGTTTAAATTTGACTTATATTTCTTTTTAGTTAATGCTATAAAGGATGCAGATTTTGGTATACAGTGATCCCTCGCTCTATCGCGGTTCATCTTTCACGTCTTCGCTGCTTCACGGATTTTTTACAATGTGGATATATTTTACAGTGCATTGCGCTCTGAATCCTGATTGCGTCAGGGGCTTTACTGTTGTCTAGAAATAAAATATTGATGCTGTACTGTATTGGTTTTTCACTTGTCAATATATTACAGCTTGTCCCATTATGGTAAGAAAGAATATGGCTGAGATAAACATGCACATCTGCGTGTCAAAAGTTATGCGGTTGCCGGATCAATCTTATTTGAATGATATCGGAACAAAAATCAAATCTTTAACTTACCATTTATAGGCCGCACTAATACATTTGGCCTTCATTTTGGGGAAAAAAAAAGTGCATTTAATATTCGGGGAGTTACAGTATATCATACACAGAACGTGAAGTTTTCATTTCTGCACGAAAAATAGAAGCGGTAAATAAGCTGAGAAAGAACCTCAATGTTACCTGCGACACCAGCGGTTGTTTCAAGGGAATAACGTTGTCTTTGAATTTGTTCTTTCACATGCGTGAAGGTCGGTGTGAGGGTCAGCCAAGAGATAGTGTGAGCTATCACTCAGTTCAATCGTGTCTAATGGGCTCAGGTTGACCAATTTAGCTACTCGGGAGAGGAATATGTCAGACAGAAGAGAAGACGGCCAGGTATTCCAGGCATTCACTTATAACTGATATACAGACAGTATAACTGTTACAAATATTAAAATATTAATCCAAACAAACATCATGCAGGCTTACATGATTGCCACAGTTTGAAACATTAGAACAACACGTTGGAAGACAACTAGCTTGGCTAGTAAAAGGGCTTTTACTGAAATAGGCCAATTTGATCTTTGGCAATCAGCGGCATGAAAAATACGCTTTTCATTTTTAATCCCACAGAGTCCTTCTCATTACCAGCCTTTGGGTCTCCCGCGGAGCGCCCGTCTGCTTCTTTGATACGACCACCTGCCCGTGCTTGTTGTGGCGTGCTTGGCCTTAACTCTCACAGCACCAAAGCATTTTCAGAACACAAGATGCAACCGAAGAGCTTTGTTGTCACCCACCAGTGAGGAAGAGGAGGAGGAAATCGCTCTAGTGTCCGATGTTGAAAGGACAACCCAATGGTTTGCTACCGTGCCACTTTGTTGCTAAGATTATTTTCTTCTGTGATGTGACAATAAGGACACTATGTGTTATTCCTGATGGTGTGATTTCACATAAAGCAATAGATTGACAGGCGGATGCTCTACATCAAAGACAATTATTGAAAGTATAACTCACCGTCGCGCTAAAGGCCGTTGTTGCAATTATTGGGAGCCTTTTGCTTTTTGTCCTTTAAAGAGTTGGTCCCATCCTGACGTAATGGGAGACAACAGGATTTTCTTATGTCCAGTCTGCTGCATAATCTTGTTTTGGTTGCCATCATTGCAAAAAAAAAATCTTGCTTCACTGAGATGGGATATTAGAAATTGGAGCAAGATAAAATGATTTTTGTCAGTTTTTGGAAGGTTGCATTGCCTTATTTGTGAGTCTGTCTACATTTTTTGCAGAACTAACAATAAATCTGTATTTTAAAGCAGTCTGGTCCTTGAAATGTACTTTTTTACAACTGTATCACATGACAAGATCAATAAAATATTTTCTGTGTAACCGGATGGTTGGAAATGGCTGGATTAGAAAACCACAGATAATGAACCTTGTGTCATGCAGGCCTTATAAGTGAGAAAATTATCTTGGCTAAACCCGGTAATCGGTACAATCGCGGATTTGATCCACATGCCAGTCAAAAAAACACTGTTGACGTTTGATTCATCGCTCAGTGGAAATCAACCTTGTTCTGTCAATGTCATCCATGTCAAATTAATTTACCGTATTTTCCGCACTATAAGGCACACCTAAAAGCCTTAATTTTTTTTAAAAAGCTGATGGTGCGCCTTATAATCAGGTGCGCCTTATATATAGATCAATATTGAGATTGGGATTGGTAGATGCGGAATGAACTGATAAAGTAAGCTTTTCCTGTTTCTTTTGTGTGTTTACAGTTGAACAAGGTTGCTCATACTGACATTGAGTTATTATGCTATTGAGAGTTTTGAGTTATTATTGTTATTACTTTGAGTATTACTGTATTGTGATTGAAAAAGTTTTTCAAATTTGTCATTAATTGAGGGTGCGCCTTATAATCCGGGACGCTTTATAGTGCGGAAAATACGGTAATCAAAGCTAATAATTGTACTGATATGCATTCAAACACACTGAAGCGAAGCCTTGAGTAACTGCGATGTCATTGTTAGGTGACAGAAAAGTGACAGAATGTATGTTCCCAGGCATGGATAAGACCTGGTGATTTTTTTCTGCTTACGGTAGTTCATATTCTACAAATGAAATTTTTTATTAAAATAATAAGTACAGACTAATGGTGCTGCATTCAACGTAGTGTCAACAATATTTCTGCATTGAACTTATATGCAGGTTTTTCTATTACATGAATACAATCTGTTTGTTTTCCCTATAAACTGAAAAGAATATCAAGTTATCAATGTCATCCTAAATACCAAAACACAGAAGTAAATGAAATCCTGACCTTGATGGAGGTAATTAACTCCGTTAAAATACCACCAAAGACTGCAAATACCAACTTGACTTGCATAAAGCTGTTCATTTAAATTCCCTTCCATTCTTTCCCTTGCCATGGTCTCGAGTCAAGTGGCTGTTGTAACGCCAAGCACGGCGGCATCTGTGGCCTCGGCTGCCATTGAAACTCATTTAGGAGCCGGTCTCCAAAGGGGATTAACGTGGGAGGGATTGGAAAGTCAAAAGATGGGTGGTGGGAGGGGAGGAAGGAGACTTGTATAAAAGAAAAAAGACAAGGTAACTCCATCCCTCTTTTTGGATCATTATCCTCAGAGTGGCTGGCTGCTCTCCGCAGGCGGCCGCTGTGATCAGGTGATGGCCCTAATGACGCGTAGCAAAGGAATCATCTCGACACGAGCGTGTAGGAGCTTCGGAATTTGCAAGGCCAGCCTACAGGTACAAGCCAAACGACTACCAGCGCAGTCAGTGGAGACAAGAATAACGGACGACAATTTGAAGGGGGATCGTGCAGCAGTTCATAACAAAATAGTCAGCAAGGATAAAACTCTCTCAGCTTGTACTGGTTGTGACTGTTTTGGGTTTGGATGCTTTAGTTTGCTTTAATTTGTCTGATTAGATTAGGCATCGATTGGACGTCACGCAGAGTGCCTCCGGAACTCGGAAAGAAAATTGTCTATGGTTCATCAGGAAAAATGGCATCCAATTGTGTTTTATTTACACTGGTTTTATTAAAGCAAGCTTTCTGTCGGATAGGCCATGGCGCCAGCCATATTTGCTCATGGATGCCGAGGCGTGATGTAGAGTCCTTGATAGGCAAGTCTGGATGCTCGATGCCTTGATGCCACATCGGTTCCCATCCCTTAAAATTAACTAGGGGATTTCAGGCAAACTATTGTGGAAAATACAGGACTAGACACAAAAATTGTAACATCAGACATTTAGCAAACATTACAGTGTTGCTAACTTTACCCATCCAAATCTCAATTTCTCTGCAGTACACTTTAAGCTCTATAGTTGTCTCTTCTATGCGTTCTGCATCCAGTCCTGCTATCTGTTGTTACTTTCTATTTTTGAGTTCAGCATTTAGCCTTAGTTTTCTGTTGTTAGTATTTTTTTAGTTCAGCAGCCAAACCTGCTCAAGTATCGTTTCTACTTCCGAGCCCAAATTCCGTTTCGTTTTCAAATTAGAGGCTGTTTGAAGAGATGCAGTTCCCAGTATTTTTTTTGTTTTTGTTTTTTAATAACTTGCATGAGTTTTCTTTCAGTGTAAAATTATTGCAAATCCATTATGATCAAATATATGATCCATTATGATCAAAAATATATGATCAAATAAAATGTTCTGTTAGTTGTAATTGGTCTTTCATGCACTGAATGAGTATTTCAGTTTAAATTGTGGCATTGTGACTGGTCATTGAACGCATTCTGTGTCAACAGCCGTACTTTCATTTCTTTAGGAAAACCTTGATTATGACCCGAAATTCAAAACACTCAAATGTGTGTTCCTCATGAAAACTAGCAAGCATCAACGCTTTCACTCAAAGTGTGCGCGCTTCCCGTAGCAAGGAATGCAATTTTTTTTCAACAAATATGATGTCTCCCTTAGGTGAGTAACTGCCATGTTTTAATCTAATTTTTTCAAATAAATACCTGGTAGACTAAAGTTAGAAAACACTATTGAGAAAATATGCCTATTTCAATAAACAGTTTCAACATTTTGTGTTGACCTTCTTTAAAAGAAACATGCATTTTTAAAAACAGGTGTGTTAATATCTTACGTTTTCTCAATGTAACATTGCCATCAATATGACTGCATCTTTCAAAAACGATCAAAACAGCCAACATGAATGTAAACATAACCTTAGTTCTCATCTTTGCGTCCAGTTTATCCGATTGGCCTTGACTTGACACTTTTTTCACATCCCGCGCTATTTTTTCCATACACCGTTTGAGACTAAGTCGGATTCAATGCCGAAAATCCCGTGGCGGCCATTCTTCAAAGATCACAATGACAACATTGTGCCTCTTTACTATACGTGGTATTGTAGGAGATGTTGAAAGCAAGCATGAAGCGGGAGCTCAGGCCCGCATTTAAAACCCTTCCCCCTGAGAGAAGATGCATTTAAACTTCTCAAGGCTGGCTCATGCTCAAATCAATCAAACCAAGTCAACATGGAACATCTTTTAAATTACAAAGCCTTATCCCCAGAGAATAGTGAAAACCCCTGAGTAACCCTTCCCAAAATAGGATATTTTCATCAATACATATCTCAAGACAATGGCGAAGCACAAGTTTTCACTAGAAAGGGCTAAATGAAATTCCTTGTAAACCAAGAGGCCACAATATGGCCAAGGCGATACTTATTATTATTACCAATACTTTGGCCTGAACAAAACAGTGACTAGATTCTAGATCAGTGGTAAATTTTCAGGGGGGCCTCACCCCACTCTTTGCACAGCCCTGACTGAATCTTAAACAAATACCAAAAAGTTCTCCAAGATAAATACCCTTTCGGAAATGGGTACATATTTTGCATATTAAGTCCCCCTACAAGGCAATTTATTCTGTAAAACGAATAAAATAAATTCACTGTTTTCTTCACCTTCCCACTAAAGTTCCTGTTATCTAAAAATTGAAAATGCACGATTACGCCTCCACAAGCAAGCAGAAGTGTAAAGATAGTTACTCTAGTTTGCAAAGCAACCTGAATTGATCATTTAGCGCAACCGGCGCATACGACCGACTTGAGATATTGTGATTATCGCACATTTTTCTGTGGAATGGAAAACAAACAAATTTATTACCATGACGAATCAGCTCTCAATGCTTTAAGTAGTTTTCCTGCATTTTAATGGGGACAATCAGCGCATGATTTATGAGTCGCGCAAACATAAACAACTGCTCCATGAGAGATATTGCCATCCAAACAAGCATGCGCATGACATAATCACACCACTTTCTCACAGCATGTTAAGCCTGCAGATTTGGAAGAGGGTGTTGCATTCTCAGGAACTTTTATAAAACTGTCCCCCCCTCCGTTATTTTCCGGTTGATACTGCTACATCACATTTATTTTGATGGATCGTTTTCATGAGAGTTTGTGCAGGGCTGCATTTTAATAACCATATTTCTCTGTGTAAAAGTTGAGTTTTTTTTTTTCCTCAATTTCAACTTCCATATTGGGGGGGTCAACCTAAATCAAAACCAGACCAATTTTCTCCACATATATGTGTTTGAATAACATTAATTTAAATGCAAAATAAGTAATATCATGTAATTTACAAGGCTTAAAATGGTTTTATAAACCTCTAATTCGATACAGTAGACGTACATCCGTTTTAGCACGTTTGCACTTTCAAGTGCACTGTTGTCAAGTGCCGTATCATTGCCTGTTTGTTGTCAGTAAGGAGGCTGCGTGGATCATTTTTCTGGTGGGCTTTGACCCATAATGAAAAGGAAAATACGGCTTGACTTGTCTGATCAAGGCAAAAATGTGAGAGCAGTGGCATGGATTTCAGCAAGTAGGAGAAGAAAGAATCCATGCTCTGATCTCGCCACAGTCTTCACTTGGATAAAGAAGGCTTCAGCAAAGTATTTCTGGAGACCTCCATTTCAAACAAATTGGATGGGTCCGGAGATGACTACTAATGGAAGACTAATGAGGATGTTTGTGCAAATGATGGGCAGGAAGGAGAGGCCGTCCAGGATTTAAATGGGAGGAGATTTGTGACGTTTCAGATAGTGATGATGACTTTTTGATCTTTTTGACAAATTCATATTCAGCTGTGTCAAAAAAGTCAAACATTGAAACTTCAAATAATTTTATTGTTTCAACATTAGTATCAACATTTGCGTTAACGCACATGTGTACATTGCCTCGCATTTGTCCCCCCCAATAACCGCAACAGTATGTTATTCGATGTAATTTTGTCATTTTACTAACACACACCATGTTTTTAATTGGAAAAAGGGTAGGTAATGTGATGCCCTCACATGTTGGAAAGGAGAGCCACATTTGCAATCAGCCAAAAATCTCTCCTAGTCACTCACATCGACTTGTCGACTTAAAGGGACACGCAAGTACAGAGACAGTGCAATTTTCAGTATTTTTTTAATCTTGCATTTTTTGTGTGTCCCTTTTAATAGGGTAAATGCAAATTGTTGATGATGCTGATGGATTAGTGTCTAAATTCCTTGATGACAACATTGTAAACAACACATCAGCGTTTTTTTTTTCCAAATTTCCTATTTCAAATGTTTGCAAAAAAAAAAAAATAAATAAATGCCCTTTTTATTCACAAATATATACAATTTGACACGTATATTTGTCCAGTTTCAGCCATACTGAAGGTTACAAAATAAAAATTGCTGATTGCACGCCTCATATCTGGGTCAATTTGCTTCAAATAGGTTGCTACCAAATATGTTGTGAATTTTCGTAGCACAAATGTATATTTTTATTAATATCCCAAATTATTTTTAGGGACCCCTACAGTCATGCCACGGACCCCTGGGGCTCTGCGAAGCTCAGTTTGAGAACCACTGATGTAAGGCAAGGATCTCTATCTTATTTGTTGATAGGTTTACTTTAATGTGCTAGCTAGCTAATCTAATATCTAATCCAGTCTAAAATCTTTTTTTCATACAATTCAATACAATTTTCAACCTTTTTGGCTGCTGGGAAATGAAAACAGAGACATTAACGAGGGTATATTTGGAGGAATCTCAAAATAAACGACTTTGTCGAAGTGATCTAAATGTGTCATTTACGCAAAACTCTCTCCATTAGAGCAAGTCACTTATTGTGGGGGTATCTGGAACAAACAGTATTTATTGCGATTAGCAAGGGTTCCCTGTTTATATATTCGTTCTGAAATGTTAGAAAAAGTAATACAATGTGTTCTGCTCAATCCCTTATTGCATAGTCTCCTCCAGAAGCAAAAGGTGCCTGTTTAAATCCTGTGAAATAGTGCTTTGCCTCACAGAACAATTCATAAGGGCCTAATGAGATTCATACTCTGCTCGAATAATAGAGTTCACTATAGACGCAATAAAAGGGTGTTTGCCATTTAAAAAAAAAAGAAAAAATCATAGATCATATTCATCACGTGCTCCTGCCAAATCATGGTGACTGTTTCAACAAACATGATAAATTGAATTATTTGAAATTGACAACTCCTCGAATTAAAATGAAATGAAATTTAATATGGGAGAATCATGACCAGACTTACAATCATAATCGTGTTCATTCTTTACAGCCATGTTCAGGCAAATCCCAATCGTACTATTATTCTAAACAGACATTTTTCATTTCAAGTGGCCTCACACATTTGGTCACTTTAATGTAGTCTAGCTACTTTTTTCATTTCATTGTATCTTAGCTCAATGGTTCTCAACCGGTGGTTATCAATAATGTGCTCACCATAAAATTTTTTTCAAGCCAACCCCTGAAACTACGCAAAGAATTTTTGGCATTAGGTACAATTACAGTACGTCATTTTTGGTATCTCTTGGCCTATTTTATTGAGCAGTGCCGGAAGATTGGTTTTGTAACAACTGTTTTATTTCTGGCTCATCTCTGGCTTGTGCCTCTAATCATAATGCCATAAAAAACTTAAAAAAAAGCATATGTTTTGCAAAAGAGTCTCTATAAACAATTTATCAACAAGTCAATTCTAATGAATTTGCTCTTAATTTTAGATTTTAAAGAAAAATGTACTGATGCATTGAAAAGTATGTACAGTAAAACTCCTCTACAACGAAAGCTGCATGTGCAAAAAAATCCCCCATTATGAAAAAAAATCCATGCATTGAAGCCTTTCCCTCTTTCTTACGTCCTCATACAAGGAACGTGGTGCTCGCCAGGGGTTGTTTACGGTATTTATATCACAGTGTACCTTTTCAGATGAATCATAAAGGTGTTTTTACCAGCAAACTGAACTCACAGAAGCAATAGTTCGCCCGCCATGTTGTCCGTTGTAAAAGAATTCTGGAAGCCACGCGTTACGGGAAAAATGTTCCGCGTGGACTTTGCGCGGGGGGGCGCGGTTGCCGAAAAAAAGTCATTTGAAGCGCGGATTTTGCAGAAACGTCAAGCTTAAACCGAGTTTAACGCTTGAAGACAGGATAAACGTAATTAAGATGAAAGATGAATGAAGCAAAGTGAAAGACATTACTCAAGTAATTGATGTAGGTATGAAAATAAATGCTTATTATGGAATGAGCAATTTCGATTTTTCATCGTTGGATGATTTTCTTTTTAACTTCAAGCAGCTTGTAAATTGCACAGCCCATTTTTTTTCTTTTAATCCGAGACTTGCTATCGTGAAATGTCCCCTGTTGTGAAACATTTCTGGCTGCAAATATGATTCCACTGTCGAGCAGTGCTACTGTACCTCTAATTAGATTTGCTGATACCTGCAGAAATGCTGTTAAAATCTCACATACCTCGTAAAGTGCCTTCAAGTACCCCAAGGGATCCCCATATCCCAATTGGAGAATGCCTAAGCAATGGCTAAGCTCACTACTTTTTCCTAGTAGTTTGTCTAACACTGCCCAAGAGATTTTCTTTGCTTATTTTAACCCAATGGAGAGGTTTAAAATAAGAAGATGGAACAAAACTGTGTAAAATGTATCTATTGTAGTATGCCGTACTATACTGCACCGCATCGTGCTGCGAGAGCTGTTCCTAATATATTGGTGACCTTATGTAGCAACAGTTCAGGAAAAAAAAATGCTGCAGGTATACATTATGTCTTGTGAGCTCACCTGAAAAAAAAAATCAATGCACATGTATTTAAAATACGATTTTTGCCCGTGTTTTTACCAAAGGTCTTTGTGATGCAGCAAGAGGAGAGGAGGAGCAGACGCCTACTCCTCACGCACCCCACACATGGTTAACCTCGTCCACACATCCAAATAGTGAGTGAGAGTAAAGGCGCGCACACTAGAGGGAGGACTCCGCTGCCAAGCGAAGGAAGGAAGGACAGGGTGAACACGTCCTCGCTTCTCCATGCCGAGATGCTCCAAAGCGGCGCGGTTATGAAGGAGGCGTGAAAACAAAAAGTGTTTCATGGGGGAAAGGGGAGCTTTGCTGGCGCACGGGAGAAAGCATTACGCGGAGGAGGGGAGCGCAGCCGCCGGGGCGCACGCACACCAGCTTGGCGGGACACGCCGCCCATTCCTCCGTGTGGGAAAGTGTCAGATTATGCGTGGGTCTCCAGGCTACAGCGTGATGCACGAGCCGGGGTTTGAATCTGGATTGCCGGGAAGTCACAGGTAGGTCGTTTTTATTTGATTTGAAAGTCACTAGGTGCCGTTTTGGGAGGGGGGGTGGGGGGAATTGTGCAAATAAATGCAAGGTGTCCATCATTATTCATCATGAGGGAGAAGGTACTGGTTGCTGGTCCACAACTTCCAACACTCATTTCTGTGTGTGTGGGGGAGAGTCATGTTGTTTAATTGTGTGATGAGGAGACACAAAAATATGCCAGTTTTGTGTTTTTTTTGTTTTTTGTTTTGCAGTAAGAATAACCAAAATAAGACACTTCATAAAGGCGATTCTCTAGATCAGTGGTTCTCGAAGTGGGGTCCACGGACCCATGAAAGGGTTTTTAATAAAATAAATAAATAAATACATGTACATTTGTGTTAATTTCATTGTATTTTATCTTAAATTGTGCCAGTATTCACGACTTCAATAAAACAATCAATTCAACCGTGTATTTAAAATAAATTGAATCATTTTTAAATTTGTCAAATAGACCCTCGTCATCATCAAAGAGCTTGATTATGTCGTCACTAAATATGTGGCAGTAGCCTGTTTAGGGGAAATTGACCCATTTTTTTTTTTTATGAGGACGCGTGTAATTTGGAAATTTTATTTTCTTAAGTTCAGTATAGCTGAAAAATAATGAATGTACTTGTTGTCAAATTGAATCTGTTGGTGAATAAAAAGGGCACTTAAAGTTCCGCTTAGATGTTTGTTTTTTTTGTTTTGTTCCTGCAGACATTTGCAATGGGGGGGGCTGACTCGAGGAAGTTTGAGAACCCTTGCTCTGGTTAATTAAATGAATTGAGAAAATGAATGAATGAATTTTAATTAGAATGAATTTTGAATGAATGAATTTTAATTAAAAATTCAGGTTAGTGTTTAGGAACCCTGAGAAGGGATTTCTTTTTTGTTAAAAAAAAAAAAACTCACTGCAATCTCTCTGTATTGTGTTGCACTCACAATCAACAACAAGGTACTGTAAAGCGATCACAACAGCATTCCAAAGTGAAATTAATTTCAGGGTGTCGTCCATAACGAGCTGTAATGTGAAATTCCAGTTTGGCAACTAACTGACTGTCATTCAATGGCCTGGTGATGAAGTGCTGCCTGGAGCAGGATTAAAATCCCAATCAATGCTTTTAATTTCTTTGGGCTGAAGCTTTGTATTCTAGTTGTCACCGTTCTCCAAAGCCCCACACTAACATGAGACATAACCATAGTAGACAAAACAGACTCTCCTTTGTGTTGCCTCAATCAATTGGCCATAAAGACAGGTCAGCCCAATACTGGCTGGCAGCAGCCTGTTATATTGACAGCAAGCTTCTGGTGAATTATTCAAGACTCTCATTTCCACAAGAGGATTTACACATCAAGGAACACTTAAAATCATCCAATAGGAGGGCTTGCATGGGGGATGGTTTCGGAAGGATGTAATGTTGTATCAGGGTGCTTTGGAGAGTGGGGGATGATGGATGACATCGGAGTGGTTTCATTCCCAAAAAACGGATTAGGACATTTTATAAAGAAGCACAATAAACCCCCACGATGTGCAGGGAATAAGGATGAGTCCTCGTGTAAACCTTAAGTAATTGTGGAGTAATTGACTGCACCCCCAACCCCCCAAAAAACACCTTTATTTTCACACAAGTCTAACCAGTAACACTCTAACATAAGTACCATACTAATGTATCATTTGTGTTTTATTAAAAAAAAATACATGGAAATATGACCTTGAAAAAAAAACACATTAAATTGCATTTGAAAAATTGATGGTCAAAATTGTTTACAAGACTTTCTGTGACTTACATTAACAGTCGGAGCTAGACTTAGCTTTCCCTCGCTTATAAATGTGTGTCTGCTTGTGATGTATCACTTCAACATACTCCAACATACTTCAACACTTAGCTTTCTTCAGCGGTAAAAATTGTCATCATTTGACTATTGTCAATTTGGTAACTAAATGACTTCTCATGTACATTTAATACTATTTAAAACACATTTTCTATCAACTAAAAATTACATCACATCTGCTCAAGGCTCAGGTCATGGTCAACCAGGGCTGAGGTTGTGATTGTCTCATGACCAAGTACAAAAAATAGTCACATCTTCACATCGTTCAAATATTTTCAAATAAGTCGTACTTGGTTGTTACCTGAGCTTTGAGCACATGTGATGTCAACAAGTAAACATAACCGCAGCTCAGCGATTGCACTTCCGTGAGCTCGGATGACGAATGGGTCTGGAATTTACATCCTCCACTCCGGGCCCTCGCACACGGTCGTCAATAACGAGCAGGCGTCGCTTTCATTATGTGCCGCATGGGCCGTCGCCGCGTTCAAAATTAAATCACAGAGAGATGAATTTGCCTGTGTCTTGCGGGATGGAGTGCCTTGATAAACATGGCCGACAGATAAGGCGCATTGGTATTCAGGTGCGTCTCGACAAGCTGGCCTCGGGCCCCCCCCCCCGGCTGATAATACCCAGATTGGGGGTGAGCGGGTCAAAAGGTGGGAGTTTGATTGACGGGGAGGCTGACGAAGGCAGACTGCATGTAGCTGACTAACAGTCTGATGGGACTGAAGTGTGCTAGACGGATCACGTAACGGCGACCCGGCCCCATCCTGGATGTGTACTAATCAGCTAGCCTTGTGTCTGACACCTCTGGACTTCTGTTTTCATGTTGTTGGTTTTTTTTGGTTGTTTTTTTGACACACAGGAGCCACAAAGGACGATGGTTATGTTCTGTTGTCACTATGACTTGAATAATTGGATTCTACAACAATAGTAGTTTGCAACCTTAAAGGGGGTGTCAAGTTAGAAATTTATTGATAATCATATGTTCTGTGTGGTCCCACTAGTCTAAATATGACAGTATGATAAAAAAATGAATTTGTGGAACATGAATTAAGGAACAAATTCCACTGTTTTTAATCCATCTCAAGGGTCAACCATATTGCTGTTGACTGAAAATGACTTCATAGAGAATATATTAAAAAAAAAATGGAGTCCATTTTCAATGAATACTTAGCCATTTTCAGAAGTAAAACCATAATATTTGTAATATTTGGCTATACAATTATATTATTGTTACAGTTAAAAAAACACATTTTGCTACTTACTGTTGACTCAAAATAAAATCCCCAGTATTTACGGCTCAGGTAACGACCAATCACAGCTCAGCTTGGGAACATCACATGAACAAACCTGGAAAACCGTTGAGTTGTGTTAGGTTGCACATTAGTTGAGCACTCATTTTCAGTCAATAGCAAGTAACCAGATACTAATCTTCTACAACTAATTTCAGCAGAGTATGTGTGATATATATATATATATATATATATATATATATATATATATATATATATATATATATATATATATATATATATATATACACATACATAGTGGACTCCTGTGTTACAATGTCCTTGACTTATGTTATTTTCATGTTGCGACCTGGAATACTGAGTTTTTTCATCCCCTCTTCATGACATTTTCCCGGATTTGTGACAAAAACAACTGTTATGACCTTACGCAGTTGGCTGTATTTGTGTTGTTTTGCCTCTATCTGCTGGCGTTTTTAGGTAATTGCACTTATTTACTATTGCCGTCTAACTGCTTCCATGCAACACGTGACTACAATGCTGGTCTGCTATTGGTCGGTGTCTCCTCACGAAGATGGTGGTCTTTTATTGGTCGACCTCACTTGTTTCAAAATGGTGGAATTGTAAAGCTTTGTTTGATAGTGAGTGGTTACAAAACCGTATTTGTAATGTCATAGCACTGTATATATGAATATTTCTATATATCTTGCCATATATATATATATATATATATATATATATATATATATATATATATATATATATATATATATATATATATATATACACATTTTTACTGCTGGAAATTTTTTAAATAAGATTAGTATCCCTGTAGTCACTACAACTTGTAAAGGATTGTGATACCGGGGGGCACAACCTTTTTAGCTCATGTAGTTTTTTGCCTGGATGTATTGCTGTTCACATCTAAAAAAAAAAAAAAAAAAATCTGCATATTTGGTGCATTTAAATCAATATAATGATCGAGCCACCAAGTTAATCTGGCGTAGACAGTACAACTCAAATCAATGGATTCTTAACAGGGTTACTGAAGGAATCAATATTTAGATAACAGCTAAGCTCAGAGCACAGATTTTTTAATTTTCATTCCAAAGCATTTGAGTGGAGACTGATGCATTCTGCTGTTGCTCTCTCTTTCCCATCCATTTTTATTATTCCGTTCGTAACACATACACCCACCCTGGTATGTTTACTCATAGTCTCAGGCTCAAAACACTCACAAGTAAATGCAAGGAAAATATGGCGGCTTCAGTCAGTAGCATTATCAAAAGGAGGTATACACTTTTTTTCAAAATGTGTTCGTTTGAATTTGAGTCAAGAACAAAGAGTGGGTACCCCAATGGAAAGTTGAAAATCTCTTAACCTTTGTCGCCTTTCCTTAACATTTTTGGAAAATGTCATCGTGTCAAAGAAAGACTAAGAGACGCTGAGACTAAGTGGCGCGCAAAAAAGGACAGCATTCTTCAAAATTAATTCCACTCCCATTTTTTTAAACCAAATATATTGCTGTTGCAAGGCTCGAGCATGCTGTGTTTTTTTAGTCCTTTTGCTCTTTTTGGAAGATTTTGTTTTTTTTTTACTAACTACTATATTGTACTATTGTTATAAAAAAAAAAAAGTTTAGCAAAAATGAAAATACAACGAAGTAGGGCTGCACCATTGTGGCCAAAATAATAATCACGATTATTTTGGTCAATATTGAAATCATGATCAATCATCATGTTATTCATCAAGATGTCTAATCATTGCCCTTTTTTTTAAACAACCAGCATATGAACAAGGCTTCTATGCTTGATCATTATAAATAATTAATAATAAACAAATACATAAAGTAAATAATAATTAAAAAGTATTCAGCCAAAGGCATGGCAAAATCTTGGCACACAGGTAAACACAGTTAACTTACTTGAGTGCAAACCAATGAAAAAAAAAAGCCAACTTAGAGCCAAGCACATTATTTACTTATAAGCAATGTTTTAATCAATTAGCAGTCAAAATATGAATTTGGGTCATTTAAAACCAAATTTATTCCAATTTTTTGCTGATCAGATTTTCCAAAATGGGTCTCAATTGACAGTCGGGAAACAATGTTCCCAAATAGTAGGAAGGAAAAGTGCTTGATTTGACTTGTAATTAAAAAAAAGTGCTAGACTTTTTAAATGTTAATATCGCTGAGGATCATCTTAATTAATCGTGGCAGCCAATATTGTGATCGCGATTAACATTCGATTAATTGTGCAGACTTACGGGGTGTATATATGAACGAATGGATGGATGGAAAGAAAGTGGGAAGGTAGAAAAGAAGAAAGGCAGAAAAGTAAGAAGTAAGCAAGGACGCAAGACTGGAAAGCAAATCTGAAGGAAGGAAGGAAAGCGGGAAGGTGGGAATGAAAAAAAAAAGATAGAAAGGTAGATTTCACCTAAGTAAGCAACAAGCAAGGACGCACGATGTGAAAGCAAATCTAAAGAGGATGAAAGGATAGAAAATGTCTGCAAAAATAGAGCTGAAACGAGTCCCTGAAATAACACCAGTACCCAGGTCCTGCCCTAGATAGCCCACTTATTAACGTACCAGTCAGAAAAAAAATGTCAAGCTAATCACAATTTTTAATGGTCTGCATGACAGTAAATCACTCCGGAAATATTGTGAGGTGGCCAACTTCAAAATAAACTTCACTTTACCAAATAAAACACTGACACACAGGCCTTGGTATGATTTCATTTTGAAGTTATTCCCTGCAGCATGCTGACATGTAAAAGCTTGACTAGTCTTTCTACTGCCACTGTTGCTCTCAACCTCCGATACAAACACACTGTTGTTCTGAAATCACATTCAATTGCCAATTCGGGGCACTAACAAACAAATTAAGTATGCTGACACTGACATACGGCACCTGTTGGCAGTGTTTGCTCAGGGTTCGGAATACATTACACTGTAGCTGCATCGAGCGCAGATAAGCAGCTAGCTAGCAGCGCTCGAGTGCTCCACATACTGTAGTCTGCCGTGATAGATTTAAATGACTATGCACATTTTCATGACAACCTGACACGGTTGCTGTTCCTGCTGATCACATTTTAGCCAACTATGGTCTCTCAAATGTGCCATAGAGAATGGTGTGACAGATGGAAATGATAAAAAAATCGGTCATTCAGAATTCAGCGAAAATGTGTTGTTCACCAACCAATCTATTTGAAATATAAACGTTTTAATCCAAATACTTGATATTCGATTTGAATTTTCTGTAAGAAATCCAAGCATCAAAAATACCCAATCGCTTCTGCCCTAAAGATATTTTGTATTGCTGTAATAAAATTGCTGAACACAGCACCTGACATCAACCTTGTATTTGGGAAATGGGTATGATTAATTAATGCATCCATTCAGGATAATGAATAATTTAGTAGACTTTCATCAATATAACGACGGGGGTCAGAGGGGTGTCATTACGACTTGAATGGATGAATCCAAGGTTAATACATGGGGGCAATCCAGTTTGAGGCAGAGTCCAACTAAATCCATCTAGTTGTGTGCCTAAATGTATTTTAGACCCATCTGGGCTGCAGAAGGGATGAAAATACACGGAAAATTGAATATAGAAAACCACCTAAGAACCATGGAAGAGACGGCAAACTACACGCTCAACTTTTTAGATGATTTCCCACTAAAGTCTTGTCAGAGCATAACTTCATACAGAAAGTGTAACCGAGGTTGGGAAATTTGGAGTAGTTGACCGTATAGAACAAGACAGACGCTGCTGTGCGCCTCCATGTTGGGGTCGGCGGTCGTTTTGGACCGGCGAAGCGGCGCGTGGCAGTATGCTAAGCAGACAGCAAGGAGGGGCTACATTTTGATTCCCGTGCATAATCACATCCACTTGTATCGAGGAACTGCATGAGTCTGCATCCCCGGAGCTATTTGTGGACCTGTGAGAACGCCAGAACTGCAATGTCAGGAGGCAAGAGCAACTGGGATCTTTGCTTGTTGTTTGAGGCGGTTTATCAGGAAAACTGCAAGCGTGAGAATTGTGTTTTATTCATGGAGGTGAGGAGGGAAAACATTGCAATGTGTTAGGAAAGGAGACTGCAATATATCTTGTCATTTTTCTGCACTAAAACACAACATAGAATATTAATCACTCATCATCGCCAATTCCTCAGATGCTACTCTCCAAAACGCCCTCATCCATTTCAACCATTACAACTTGAAAACTAGTGCTGTCAAAGTTAAAAACTGTTAACTCAGTTTTGCTTACTTCTTATAGTAATTGGGATCTACTAAACTTATAAGCGGGTGGTTTGGTGGAGTAATGGTTAGCACGTCCGCCTCACAGTTAAAGAACCCGAGTTTGAATCCAGCTGGCTCCGGCCTTCCTGTGTGGTGTTTGCATGTTCTCCCCAAGCCCGCGTAGGATCTATCCGGGTACTTCGGCTTCCAAAAAAAAAACAAAAAAACATGCATGGCAGGTGTATTGGAGATACTAAATTGTCCTTAGGAGTGATTGCGTGTGCGGGTGGTTGTTGGTCTCTGTGTGCCCTGCAATTGGCTGGCAACCAGTTCAGGTTGTCCCCCGCCTAGTGCCCAGTGTCAGCTGGGATAGGCACCAGCAAGCCTGTGACCCTGGATAGATAGACTTTTAACCGCATAACTCAAAATAGATCATTTTTTTACACATGTCTTTGTTTGAATAACATTCATTTGAATGTGAAATAAGTAATATGTCATTTACTAGGCTTAAAATGATTATATATACTTCTAATTTGATATAGTACCGTATTTTCCGCACTATATCTCACACCGGATTATAAGGTGCACCCCTAATTAATGACATATTTTAAAACTTTTTCCACATATAAGGTGCACCGGATGATAAAGTGCACCCTCAATTAATGACATATTTCAAAAACTTTTCAATCACAATATAGTAATAATCAAAGTAATAACAATAATAACTCAAATAATAACTCTAAACTCTCAAAAGCATAATAACTCAATGTAAATATGACCAACCTTGTTCAACTGTAAACACACAAAAGAAACAGGTAAAGCTTACTTTATCAGTTCATTCCCCATCTACCAATCCCAATTTCAATGTTGATTCATATATAAGGCGCACCTGATTATAAGGCGCATCATCAGCTTTTTAAAAAAAAAATTGGCTTTTAGGTGCACCTTATAGTGCGGAAAATACGGTACTTCTAATTTGATATAGTATGCATCCGCACATGCATTTGCGCAGAACATCACAAAAATGCACTTTTGTCAAGCACCGAATGGCTTCTTTGTTATCAACAACAAGGCTGCGTGGAGAATTTTCTTTGGGGGACTTTGACACATTATGAAAAGGAAAATACAGCTTGACTTGTCTCCTTAAGCCCTTAGAAGTGTGCTTGAACAAGCTGGCATGGATATCTGCAGGTGGGGGGAGAAACAGCGAAAAGCAACCTTCCACACAGTGGTCTCACAACACTCGTCACTTGGATAAAGAACATCCCAAGTAAGATGATCAGCAAATCATCTCCAAAGACCTCCATTTCAAACAAATTGGACGGGTCCCATGGAACAGTAACAAAGATGTTTGAACAATCAACGAGGAGGAAGATAAGGACATCCGGACGTTAAATGGGAGGAGCTATTTGACGTCTCAGATAGAGATGATCAATTTAGAGTTTTTCCAACAAATTATTATTCAGCTGTGTCAATAACTACAACAGTATGTTATTCGATATACAATGAAGGAATGTGTCTAAAAGTACCAAAATTTTGTCACTTTCAAATCACACATCATGTGTTATAATTGAATACTTATGATTATTGTAACCCCTAAAGTCAGGAGTATACTTACTATTAGGTTTTCGTGAAATTCACCCTAATTTAAGTCAAGATTTTACTCAAGTAATTATCTGTTATAAGCAACATTGGAAAAATCTGTTAAAAAATGTGTGATTTAGTAAAAAAAACAAAAAAGAAAAAAAAAATGCTGTTCCATCTGTGTTTGATTTATTAAAGTTTATAACTGTATTCGTAGTGTTATCTATATTTTATGAGGAACTCCAGAAGACAGATTGTTTAACATTTGGCCTTTCTGCCAGAAAATTGTGTTCCTGATAAGTAATTAACATCCTTATAAATTAAATTCATCCAGCATTTTGCAAAGGAGTCACTTGCAACACATTTTAGCAATATCTTGCTTTGTGTTCCAATAAATCTTCTCTTAATTCAAAAATAAAAATATATTGTTCCTGCAACAGTAGTTAAAAGCATTTAACTTTATTTGCTGTTATCTGCAGAAAACCTTTTAACATCTCACGAGAATCGCAGCTCAAACCAATGCCCTGACACTAACTCTCAGTAGCAATAAAAAGTCAAATTCATTATGTTTTCTTGCTTTACATATTCTGAATTCTCCATTATTACTTAAGTCCTGACATTTTGACGAAATTATAATGGATTTATTTGGTAAACAAAAACATGCTAAATAAAACAGAATATCTAAGCACCTTTTGCACAGATAACAGTTTTGCACAATTTTTTATTCAGGCTGGGGCAAAGCTCAAATAATTCAATGCTAAAACTGACTACAGTTATTTGCATCTTTTCAGCAGTTACCAGTTTCAAATGTCTTTTTTTACAATCTCATATTCAAAGTTATTTGCTTTTAATTGATCGCAGAGCATTTCACGAGCAATTTCTACAGAGCGTCATGCAAATGTGACCTCTCTCTTGCTTGTTAGTGAGAATGTCTCGGAAAAGTATTCCGTAAAATGATCGTGGCTCATGAGGCTCATTTGCACATGATTACAGGTAAACTTTTTAAGTATTACTCGCAGCCAGAAACACTGACAGGACTTGTTTGTACTCTGGTTGTCTCATTATGCATGTGGAAAAGACGCAGCACTGCACGATTGAGGTCGGGACCCCTGAATTAATCTGCATTTGGCATTTCTATTTCCAGCGAGTGTTCATCAGATGAAGGTCAAGGGTGAGTTGAGGGGGTCGATTGGGGGGCTGGATGGAAACCGCCCAATTGAGTTTCGATGTTTGGAGCACGTTTTTGATGCCTTGTTTGTCATCTGATTGAGGCTTGTTAATCTGTTGGCGGGAACTTTACGATCATGGCAAACGTCCAGAATGAAAATTTAATAGGTGCTATAGAGCTGGCACTTAATGATACATATAATGATAGGCAAATGTATTACAGCATATGACATGATAAAAAAGCATCAGGTAGCATAATAAGAATAAATATAGCAAACAGCAGTTCTGGCAACCACACTGACATAACATGTTTAATCCCATATGAAATTAGCATCATTTTAATCTCTTCATAATAGAACCTGACAGTGAAAACTAATAAAACAGAAACTAAATCACAAATCCGGTATTCAGTAAAGGACAAGTTCATCACACATTTGATGATTTCTAAGATTTACTGGGAACAAGTCACTTGTCAATTTTCTTGATATTTGACCATTAACACTGACAATTACAACTGCTAAAATGTTACTTACAGGAGATATCATGCCAAGGTTATTCCTTTAACCCATGGAGGAAATTTTGAGCCAACTTTTAGATCATTTTGAAGTGTGATATCAAAGGGGAAGCACATAAAAAACACTAGGGCACTAAAATAGATTGTAAAAACATGTCAAGTTTCAATATGGCGTCCTGCCGTCCTTTTTATAGAAAGGAATCTTCAATATGTCAAATTTATCCCATCCCGGGCCCTTTTTCTTTCCATTAAAAATTGGAAATATGATAAATTTTCATACCGCAAACTGTATTTTATCATGCATTCCCCTTCAATTTTGGCATTAATCCTTTTAATGGCAACTTGCAAACAGAAATGCAATAGAAATGTTGGTGTTGAGACCCCAAAACCTCCGGGGGCCACTAGCAAACAATTAATGACATTTGCAAGCCTTTATGACTCAATGACTTTATTGAGTAGCTTAGCCTGATTCCCGTAATGCAAAGTTCTTGCTATGCATTGTGGGACTTGTAGTTGACAAAATGATTCGATCCAACAACTAATTGTTGCCGGAAAGCTTTTATTTTGCTGCAGGGAAGTGTTTATTTCATGCAATACATTACATTATATCTGCTTATTCCCATCTGTGACATCTGCAGCATTGAATAGCTGTTAACATTTTGTTTCACACAAAATGAATATTCTTCAAGACGAAGCCTCGGAGTATATATATCTAAACATACATATGTATGGATAAGGCTGATGCCACTGAACATTTTAAGGGGTTGAAAGGAAACTACATTTATATTTGACCCTTATATTTGTTATGACACTTTCAAAGTCAGCCCAAGTTGGGTGATAATAAGGCCAAGTTAGTGAAAAATCCCCTGACACCCAGGGGTTAAAGAATTACGTTCTTCCAAAAAAATGTACTAAAGCAAAACAAAATGCGCACAAAACAGAATGTGACGAATCTTGCAAGGACGCCAAGATTTGACAAGCCCAATTAAGTGCAACATTTTTGACATTTCATCTACAGCAATCACAACCTGTCAAGTTTGATCATTCCGTCCGCATGTCATCTCATGTCCATCATCGTCTGTCTACGGTGGTCTAAAATGTGATTGCCTAGCTGCCAGGAACATGAAGGAAGCACCTCAGTAATCACAGATGATTTTTATACCTATGACTTGTTGCATCCAAAAGTAAAAAGGGGAAAATCAGCACAAAAAGTCCTCAACTGAAATTGCTTTATAGCTACTTTTGTGCTTGTTTACCTGAATGTTTGAATCTCATTAACTGTAATTAATGATCATCTAGTTTATGTGGAGACACTTTTTGGGCACACTTTCCAAAGAGCTCCCCCTAAATTATGTGCTGCCAAAGTCAGTGCAATTCAAGCATAGCATTGGCCACGGGACTCAAAATGGCCCAAAGTGCTTTTTACCTTTTCCACCCTAAAATCTTAGTAGTTAAATAGATGACCTAAACTTGAAAACTGAAATTCTGTTTTGATAAAACTGCATTTAACGTTTTAAATTTAGCACATTCATTTTTCAGTGGAGAGCATTGTCTACTAATCCATATTCATATATATTCATACTCTTTGATTAAAATTCGAACATTCTGGCTGCTGGGAGAACCTAAATTAGAATTAATGAATTAGAAACTTGTAAGGTCGTTTTTGTAGAAATCCCAAAATGGACATCTTGGTCCTGTTCTGATAAAACTGCATTTAACGTTTTAGCATGTTCATTTTTCAGTGGAGCGCATTGTCTACTAATCCATATTCATATATATCCATACTCTTTGATTACAATTCGAACATTCTGGCTGCTGGGAGAACCTAAATTAGAATGAATTAATTAGAAACTTGTAAGGTCGTTTTTGTAGAAATGCCAAAATGGACATCTTTGTCAAAAATGTGTTTTTTCATCAATAATACAGAAAGTATCTAATATATATATATATATATATATATATATATATATATATATATATATATATATATATATTAGTCATACAATGGATACACAATGGTATCCATCATTTGCACTGGGTTTTACTGAAAGCGTTTTAGTGAGAGAATTTAATTGTCAGAATGCATCTTTGGCAAAGATACATGAACACAGTTATATTGTTTGAAATTCATATTCCAATTACGCAAGTAAAACTGGACAATTTTTCACGACACCACGATCTATCAAGTGCCACATCCCAGTTGGAACTCGCTTCCGTAATCTAAAAAGGACCCAAGTACTAGAATGCAAACAATCACGGGAGGTGCAAAAACAAATACACACAAGATGCATTAGGCTCAATCGCTGTTCCTCTTCAGGGGTTTCAACACATGTGTGTAACAAGGAGGCAAATTGAACCTAATTGAGTCCTCTTGCCAGGTGCAGCTCTTGACAACCTGGAAGTAAAACTCGACTCTCCAAAAGGTCTGCTTGAGACATAAACTCTAAAGACTCCCTTTTCCTCTCTATTACTGTCTCCTTTCTCTGCAGATCTCAGAGTGCTGAATGCCGCTAGCGTCTCGAGTGCTCGTCAAAGAATCGCCCATCGTTAGAAAGCCTTTTGCCCTTTTGTTGCTATGGAGAACCTCAGTGAGCTCCAGAATCCTTTGTTGGACAAAAACAGCAAGCACATGGTCAACGGTTATGGCGGAGACTTCCCCAACAATCAGTACCAGGAGAACATTATCAACTACTTTGGTGGCCAGAGCGGCGGAGGCGGCGACAGCGGCGGAGGGAAGCAGGGCAACGTGGGCAGCGGAGGGGGTGGCTATACTAGCAACGGCAAGATGAAGTCGCAGCAGCTTTTGGATGCCACTTCGCTGCATTTGGCCGTGGAGGCCTTCTACAGGCCCAACTTCATCCTGTACAAAGAGGACAATGGCAGCATCAAGGCCAAGGAATACAAAAGTGAGTGCTGCGAAACCACCTTCACGGAGAAAAAGGCCAAGGAGACGAGCGGAGGGGACGCGGCCGGCTCGGAGGAGCCGCAGACAAAGGTGCCAGAAGATGGCGAGCATGTCAAAATTCAGACCGTTTCATATGAGGTGGAGGAGGAGGAGTACGTAGAATATGAGGTAAGGCTATGACATTATTCTGTGCAAAATCAAACCAAACTATCTGGCACTGAACACATAAGGCTCCAAAATGTCTTCAGTATTTTGCTACACACACTCAAGACACACAGTCCTGGCAGGAGCGACGCAGCCCCAGAATATAACTGTATAATACTTATTCATTGTTAGTTCCTTATCGGATTGTATTAACATTTCTGTGTGTAAATAGAAAAACAGTCAAGCTCAACAAGCTGAGCTCAGCCAAGGACAAACAAGAAACCGAAGATACATATTTAACATTGAACGAAGTCACAATAAAGAGTGATTGGAAACGGGAAGGGATAACAGTACAGTTACTATATAAGATTTAATAATTAAAGATTTAAAGTAAATCAGTGTCGTGCAGAGATCTTTTTCTCAAATATGTGAAGTATAAATACTTTTCACGTTTTAAAAATCCTGGTACACATTCACAAAACGTGTCCTACTTCACGGATTTCACTTTTTGCAAAAAAAAAAAAAAAAAAAAAAGTAGGGGGGTCCCCAATCCCTTTTAAAAGCGAAAAACGAGGGAACACTGCATATTTGAAATCGCACATACCTCCAGGGTACATACACGCGCCTTCATTTCAGAAGAACTTTCTGTCAATTGCGTGTTCTCAATCTATTTGAGTCTTAATGGACATTCCAATAGTAATGTGCTATAATTACTCGTATTGTCTCAAAAGATAAATACTTGAAAAGAATCATGAACCCATCATATGCTAAATATGATATGATTTGCTTTGATTTCAACCAAATGTAATGTTTCTAATAATTCGTCATGCCTCAAAATATCAAAACATTCACAGTAATCAAATTAAAAACGAGATGGATTTGATATGCAACCGAATTAAATGTGTAGATCTGAGGTTGCATTGCAAGGGTGCATTATGTAGACTCAACCTGGCAAATGAACATTCAAATGCTGATCTGATCAGTGTAAAAAATTGTTACAGTGTTATCATGTAGCCAGACTTGAATTGCTGTTTTGGAAGCTTTTTAAACTTGTCAGATCACTTGCAAACTATATATTTTGTGATATTCACTTTGCGTGTGTAAACAGACACCTAGTTAGTATTCCCACGGCGGTCTATAAACACTCATAAAAACCACACCAATAAGATCCCACAACTCCCCAACCACAAATCCCGCCGGATCTACTGACCTTGTCATCCGTTTCCCCTAGCTGTAAATTCACATCACCATAAGTCTCCATTGCCGGCTCTACCTCAGGATATTAAGTGAAAACGCTGCATTAGCTGAACTGTTTTGGCACAGTCAATAGTGCAAAAACACTCCAAAGGATTTAGGGGATTGCAGCGTGGGGATTGGGTGTCCAGTTTGACCGGTTGTCCCGCAAGACTACCACATTGCAGGATTGAAGCCGAGGCCAGTAAAATAAAATAATAATGTTGTCAAATTCACAGCAGGGATGCCCAAAAATAAGTAAATACAAAAATATGAATCAAACGTTAACCCTCGTGGTGCTAGTTTACAAGCCAGAAGTGTCGACTTCTCCCAAGGTATTTATATTCATTCGGAGCGCACTCTTTTTTTCTTTTTAAACATTTCTTTACCTCGAAATGAATAGGCATGTGAAAAAACATCATCATCATCATCATCAGAGGTCAGTTTTGCCGGCTAGAAAGCGAAAAATACTCAGTGGGGCTCATTATGTGTGAGACAACATTCTACTCGCCTCCAGTCAGACATGTGGAAGGAATCCCACAACTACTTAACAAGATTGTTGTAGCCAGGATGTTTTTATTTTGGACCAAACATCTGCACTAAATAGTCTTTATTAGGGCCAGAGCACCAGAGTGTGTGAAGGCCCTCTTAGAACTGTTGTATCACTAAATAGATGCAGAAATAATTGGTCCCCACATTCCTTGTCATTGTCGTTAAAATAGAAATACCAAAATACAGTGGGCCCCTGTCTTGCGAGACTAAGACGTTCCGCGGTTGGGCTTGTAAGGCGAATTCACTGTATGAGGGGCAATCCAAACCTATGTTAGATAGCTAATGTGTTTAGAACCCCAGGCAAAAACATCAAAATTGTACATACATATTAAAAATTGGTACCAAAATAGTATAGCAAGTGCTACGTATATATAATATACATGTATACAATCAGAAAACATCATAAATAAAAAATATAGAAATGATTTATTCGCCTTTGAGTGCCGCTTCTTATACCCATTTTTCCCATTTCTCCAAAAATAGTCTTTTAAATGAATGTGATCAAAATTTTGTTCAAAAATAATCAGTGAAATATGTGTCGTGTACAGCCACTTCAGAATTTGCTGCCTTACAATTGAAAATTAATGTCAGCTTATCCAGTGACATCCAAATTTAATTCAAAATTCATTCAAAATTTAGCTGGTTTAGAGAATTGTCTGTACTTCTAATTTCTATGAGAAGTAATTGCAGTAATAAAATGTATTCATAACTAAGATAATCAGAAGAATTTTGAGTCCAACAAAATTAATCTGCTCTTCATATTGTTGTTATGTCCCAGTCTAGGGGCCTAGGACACAACATATGTAATGGGCCCCGCCTTCCCCAACTCCCAAGCAGCCAGCCGATAAACCAAATGTTTGGAAAACAAAAGATGTATTTATTTACATGACAAAAGGATTACTGAAAGATAGGAGCAATTAACTCAGGGTGAACCAAGGCCAAAACAACAAACAAAACAATGTCTTTGCAATAACCAAACTAACCTAGCAAACAAAACAACCAAAAGACAATAGGCTTACCTCCCATAGCTCCAAAAAACAGGAGGATAGAAAATGTACAACAAAAACGGCGGTTCACCCCTACTGCTCGGTTTCCATAACTATTAGTACAAATGTGTGGCTAGTTGGGAGCGAAGGAGGACGAGGAAGTTGTCTGCCATCTCAGCTCAATATATAGCAGGTGTGCGACCTGCCAATCAGCAGCAGCCAATCATGGGCCTTCCTGGAGCCGACCAATCCTTGAACTGCTGGGGCACACCTAAAAAAAGATGCCAGGAAACACAGGGAAAAAGAAACAAAGCAGGCCGGTACCGGAGAACAAGACCCCTGAGTGAACCCACCCGTAACAATTGTATATGCCTTACCTGTTAGCATTTTAAACCTTGCATCTGCGACTTACAGCTCATCCAGTGATTGAATACCACTGACTTAGAACACAGAGAAACGGGCGCCAATCTCCTGTTAGGGCAGTGCTTCTCAAATAGTGGGGCGGACCCCCCTGTGGGGGCGCGAGGTGATGCCAGGGGAGGCGTGGATGATCCCAGGAAAAAGGCTTTGTTTTTGTCATTTGAAATGTAATTGCAATAAAGTAAGAATTTTCATCATTTTCTTTTAGTTTCAGACACTTTGGTGCACTTGCTCCTTTTTTTCCGTTTTAGACTAAGCTAGAACCCGTATAAACACGAGTTAAGTTGTTGAAAGTTGATTTATATTGCGTTTTTCTGTTGTTAATGTTAAAAAGTATACATGTGTAGGTATACTTAAACAATTTTCATCAATAATGATCTTATTTATATTCAGTGCATCGACTGTGGGGGGGGCGCGGAAAGTTTTCTCATTTTTGGGGGGGGGGCACGGCAAAATATAGTTGAGAAACTCTGAGTTAGGGTCAGATTTGGGAGCTGAAAGTACAAATGTTTAACAAAAGTCACATTACATTTACCTGTAAAGTTCATAGTGGATATTACATCCATCCTTTAGAGTTCAGTTGAAAGCCCGTCCACCTTGCTTTTTTATTATATGTGTCAACCGCCAAAATCTACCAATAATATGTCCATCCTGACCCTGAATGTGATAAATACATCATGCTTCCCTCCTTTTCCACAGGCGGCAAATTGTGGACATCCTATTAAAAGGTGCTAACGAACGCGTGAAAACTCGTTTAGCTTTAACGTCAGGGTAATAAGGCTATCAAAGATTAAGTTTGACACGCTTGCGCTGTGCGTGCTTGTCCGTTTGATCCTCGCACCTTGCACTCCATTAAAATTATCCGCCATTTTCACCTGAATACAAAATAACCCTGGAGCCCAAGCAGGAAGCTGCATTTGGATTTGACGGCCATCTGTTCCGCCACCCCCGGTGCATGAAATCTGCATTTATCAGTGCATTTCTTATTTATTTATGGTGTGAGCATGTGGTATCGCTGCACAGATGCAATTTCAATGGAAAAAAAACAACAACAACAAAACACCTTTTGATTTCAACAACATGCCTTTTAGAGAAAACTACATGTAAAATCAATATCGTTGAGTTTCAGAATGAATTTCCCAGTCCAATATTGTCCAAAACGGCAGGTGTGATTGGAAGGGCTATCCATATTCACTAGGGGGAGAAAGGCGCTTATGCCTTCATTAAATCTAAAACGTGGTCACGGCTCAGTTCAGTGCACACATATTGTTCGCCCTTTGAAGGGCTGGCAGTAGTAGCCAGTCATAAATTCTCATGAAATCTTCCACAGGTATCCTTTCTCTCATTTAGTAGTAAACGACAATAACGATCCGATCATTTCAATGCGGCAGTAAACGCTGGCTTGTGCGATTGATTTGACCACTGGCTGTCCGCTAACGGATGATATTTATCCCGTCGCACGGCGTGTCTCTCCCGTCTATAAAAGCCATAAGTGTCCCTCGGTGACTCGGGGAATGTAATAGCCTCGTGTCAAAATATATGACGGGGGGTGGTAGTGCAGTTAAACCAGCAAGCCGACGTTTGCCTTGAAAAGGATGCGGTGGGATAAATACCAAAAAGAAAAATACAGTACAAACTAGTCTTACCTAGTCTCTCTTTTTGGAAAACAAAGGAAAATATGTAGCATAATTCGACTTCATCTTCTCCAGCTGTTGATTTATTGTGCAGGGAGTCAGCCCTAAAAGACAGGAGCTCTGTTAAATGTCACACGTGTTCCGGTGGGAGCCTTGGGCGGAATTCTGACACAGGAAAAAAAGAAATTCTACAGCCAACCTTTAAAAATTAGATTTAAAAAAAAAAAGTTGCTTTGTATATGAAGAAGAACGTTTTTCCTGTGTTTTTTTTTCCAGTTTCTTTTTATTCAATGTTTATCTGCATTCATATACAGTATATAATATATATTTTTTATTTTATATATTCATACATAGTTTTTTTCCTCTTATCACATATTTATACATAGTTTCTTTTTCACTGGCATAGGTTGTGTACTGTTATCGCAATGCATTGGATGCACCAAGTATGTTAAAGGGACAGTGTGTAAGATTTAAACCATTTTTCATTACGGACAGCAGGAGGTGCTGCTGATGGACGGAGTAAGAATTTCACTGTGTGGTTTCCTATACGTGTGACAATACATTTCTTTGACTCTTTGAATCTATAACAAACATGGCCGCCTCCAGGGATGTGCCAACCCCCATGTAATATAATTTAATAATAACTAGACCTCTGGTTATATTTAAAACATACTTTAGGTTTATAAGAACACATTAATTTCCAAGTTTTGGAAATTTAATTTATTCCTTTTTAATGAAAAACGTTCTAAATCTTACACACTGTCCCTTTAAGGTTGGTAAACTTCAAGCCAAACTCTATGTTGCATGAGCTAATTAGCTGAGCGCCTTGATCCTTTATTGCAATTAAGCGGAATACCTTCATGAAAACATGAAGCACGAAACTGAAAATAAAAATAAAATCATTAGCCATTACTAAAAAAAACTTGTGTGGAAAGGAATATGCATACTGTAGATGCTAACATTAGCTAGCGATTAGCGATGCTAAAGAAGTACATTTGTTATCTTTTTATATGCTAATGAACCATTAGCATAAGTATGCAATGGCACTTAATAGAAACAATGTCTATAACACTTAAAACACAAGACTTACAACTATTGCTTTTGAAGGAGCAAGGAAACAACAACACAAACGCGATGTCCCGGCTGGAGGTAGGTTAGCTGCAGCATGTTCTGAATAAGCACGCTCTATATGCTACCCTCACACATGGCAACTTCCTGACTGCGACTCCAAAATAAACAACTGATGCAGACTGCACAAAGCAAATGTGTGCGTTTGCAGGATCAACAACTCCACAGCTAGCGTGAAACAGCACACACAAACTGCAACACTTCAAAAACATTCTTCAACAAATATTACCGTGAGCAGAACAGGGTGGAATCCTCATACCCCCATCATTTCTTTTTCTGGAGACCCTCAAAAAATTAAGCTTGTCCAACCCTTAGCATTGCATTGTGATGGTTACCAAGTGATTTTCAACACTTTATCATTTCAACATTAAGCGCAGATTTTTACTACTCAAGGCCGAGCTGGTCTCAATCTCTGTGAATAGCTGTGATTGACTGTACAGTAAATTTAAAAAAGTTGTTTAAATAGCTTGGTGCGTCTTCTGAATGATTCGGTGATTGGTTATCTTTTTTTTTTTTTAAATTCCCTGTTTGGTTCCCAAATCCTAATCATGTAATATAAAACCACTCGAATACCTTCTGATTTGAATTTTACGTCATTCATTGATCTGATTTGGACGTGGCGGACAATCCCCTGTGAAATCTGGCCTTTTGCAAACAGTTGCTATCAGCTTCATCCCAGATGGACGGGCGCAACAAATCATGCGTGGCGTCAGGTTGCGGCGCATCTAAATGTTTAATTTACAAGCTGATATGGTTGCTTTTGCAATCAGCGGAGAGCAAAATTCCCCGCAGGCCTCGGCTCTTTTGACGCCACCAAATGCAGCTAATTATATCCCCCATATTACTGGCGATAGGCAGTGTCTAATCACATTTTCGCAAATTACAGTTAGTCGACTCAGTCATTTGGGCCGCTACAATCACTGTGCTCTGATCTCTCAACGAGAAATGTGTTTGTTGCCTGGATTTGTTTTTGATGCTTTTTGTTTTTGACTGTGGACGAGAGGGGGTTGTTGATTACATCTTGCAGGAAAATTATTCAAACACGGCAGGTTTCACAACCATGTCCTTTTTTTTAATGTAACTCATTGGCATCAAGCTAGCTTTGATACTTTCAAGACACATATTTTTTTCCATTTCTTAGATATCCTGGAGTAGCATGACCATTTTTACTTGTATGTTGAACTCGGCGGCGTCATTTTTCTTTTTGTTTCCAGAACAGACTGCTCTGTTGGTGCTTATCATTATAAGATCCCAAATTGAGCAGATATCCGCCTGCAGAATCAAAGTCAAAAGCGTTTTTCCTGTCATTGGAAAAAACAGTGAAGCCAAATTGAGGCGTTTGAGTTATTTAAGACAGCAGAAGATAGGACGAGAGAAAGACAGATGCAAAAATGTAGCATCATAGAAGAAAATATGAAATGCCATGCAAAACCTGAGTTCATGACTAGACGTAGTAAAATCAGCTAAGAGCGTCTGATGTCAACATTGAGAAAACATGTATAACATGAACTAAAACAGTGAGTCAATATACAAATGCTTATACCTAGCTAATATTTAGTTATAGCATACAACGCTGCAGCAATAATACATAGTGCAAACATACAATGTTACATAGACTGCTTAGATTAGATACAGTCCTTGCTTGACCTTTTCAAATGCAACTTTGTGTTTCTTGTGTATTTAGTTTTTTATTACTGTTTTTATTATTTTAGTTGTTTTTTCTACTAAAAAAACAACTAGTTGTACCTATTGTGTTCGGTAGCATACTTTAACTGCTAACTAACTTTATTATTGTTTATTTTTAAGTTTTCAAAAATAAACGGGAGGTTGAGAGATACACCCTCGAGGTTGGCCCATGTCAGGCTCATTTACTGCCATTAAAAACTGGAAATATTGTCATTTTTGGACATACCTAGCACCTGTTTTTTTTATCATGAATTTCCCCCAATTTTACATTAATCCTTTCAATGGCAGCTTTTGAATAGAGTGTGATAGAAATGTTGGTGTTGACACCCCAGCTAGCGGTACTAGACACGAGCGGCCAACTTATGACATTTGCAAGCCTTTCAATAACTTATTCCCATTTTGATTTCATAAATATATAAATACAGCGTAGTTATTTTGCTATTATTGCATTTTTACACTTAATTTACATACCCCCCCCAAAAAAGAAAAAAAAATGTTAACGAAACGAAAATTCTTCAAAACAAAACAGCCTTGGAGTATATATATATATATATATATATATATATATATATAGGGATTGAAAAGTAAAAATATATTCATATTTAATGACTTGATGAACCTTTCAATGTCAGCCCAAGTTTGGTGATAATCAGGCCAGTTAAGTGAAAAATTCCCGGACACCCAGGGGTGAAGCGAAAATTTAGCTATCAATTTTTTTGTATACTATTAGTACTTCGATAGTACTTGTTTGTGAATCAGTCTGGAAAAAAAAAAGTAGTTTTGGATATCCCTCACAACAAAATAAACTTAAATATGAAAACAACTTCAAGGCCATAATTATGAAACAAAAAAAAACATTAAGTTCAGTGGCCCATGTCATTTATAACATCAACTCTGAGGAGTTCCTTTACTGCAGTAACATACTGTATCAGTCAGTAAAATCCACCAGGTAGAAACTACAAGTTACTGTATTTGTTTACAGGGTGTAGCTAATTCTCAAGGAAGTTCCACTTCCTGTCCCTTACCTAATAAGTTCCTATGCACTATTGAGAATTTTCCGCCTGCGAATACGAGTCGCAATGAATGCGCAAGCATGCCTCGTACATCACGACCAAGCTCTTATCCTCGTCTCAAGGACTTTTATTAGTGGCGTACTGAAGCCACTCCCCTTTGGGAAGTGGCCTGTCACAGCGCCTTGGAATTATTAAGTCTTAAGACAAGCACCCTGGTCACCTCTGAGGCCTTGGGCTCCAGCGACGGCATAAATTAACCATCTGGAACAGATGTGGCCATGCAGAAGGCCGTGCGTGGATGTCGGGACAAGGGTGGACCACCTGCAAGTGCATGTTATGCAAAAGAGATCCTGAACAAATCCCTCACGCACTAATTTGCCTCATCACCAATCATTTTACCACAGGCACAAATGCACCTTACAACCCTGCATAGTGCAGGAAAGCTGCTATATACACTATATTTGGCATCTTCCTGATATGTATGCAGCCTTTTTACTCAATCTACTGCGTAATATGCTATTTATTGATTAGTGAATCACTACTACTGCCCTTATTGCTCTATTACTGCTTTTCTGTTTTTGTTTTATTGCCTACCTTATTATTTGCTCGATTATGGACTGTAGTCTGCTTGGGGAAGTGAACAGAATAAGAATTTCATCAAGTGGTATTACTATGAATAAGACAATAATACTCTTGAATCTTGAAAATGAGGAACGCGGGGCATCGTTTGTGAAGCCCTTAAGGGCCGTCGACTCCTCGTGGTCATTTTTCAAACAGTGTTGAAAGAGCGCTGTCACTTCTCATGAGGACGCGCCGCACACAGGGTGTGCTAAAATTTCGACTCGGCTGCATATTTAATCAATTGCTAAATCATCTTGCATGGCAGATTCTCATTAACGTTGCTCTTTCATTTCGACAAGTAATTGAATTGCTGTTGGCTGCAAAGTCGTTAGTTTCTTTCGTTTCTACTCTGGCGGGTGCATTTGCGTAATTTCGAACGACAACTTTTGCGTTAAAACAATTTCAAATCCAGTCCTTGTGTCAGTTGGGGACTTTAATTGCATTTGCATTTGTCTATGCCTTTTCATTCATGCTGTTGTGCCTGCAGACACAATTTTGTGGTGCTAAACATCAACGTCTTTAACACATTACATCACCAGTTATAAAGTAATTATTGTGGCTCACCCATGTTTTTGTTAGACTAGATGTGATATTTCCCAACCTTTCCTCAATGTTGTGCCTTGTTTGAAATATTTTTACAGGCAAGCAGTCCCTAAACAACCCAAAGCATGAATGAAAAAAAAGAACGTACATCAGAGTGCTGTGCTGTGTTTGATTTATGGAAACTTGAATCAACATTCATTGTTACATCTCTAGGCATATTTATTTGAAGAACGCCAGAAGCTAGATCATGTAATAAAAGGGTGTCAAACTCATTTTTATCACGGGGTACATTGTAGTTATAATTTCTGTCAGAGGGCCGGTATGACTGTGAAAACAAATACATTTTAGAAGTGTTTATCGCACTTCTAACTAGTTTTGAAATCAGAAGCCAGTATAAGCAACAGAGACATTGGTGACCAAAAAAAAAAAAAAATGCTTGTCCCCCCCACAAATTTCTAAAAGTCAAATCAGCATTTCCCGGACACATAGAATGATATGGCAGGCCGGATTTGGAGCCGGGCCTTAAGTTTGACACCTATGATACATCATCTGTTGAGTGAAAGAATTAAAGTGTCAGGCTGTAGAATTTAATGCCAACTAGTGGTGAACTAAGATGTAAAATGTTCAACTCAACCATATACAGTAATTCAATACAATGAAACTTAACGAGCACAACTCATTTACATTGGCAATGGTTCACATCTTAGAGCAGCTAAAAGAAATTTGCTTGTTGTTTCGGAAAGGGTAAACTTAAAAAAAAATGCTGTTTTAACATAATTTAGGTTTGTGCCTTGCTATTACAGCGACGCATACATAGGAAAATGTGTCTTCATTTTTATGCTGTTTGCCTTCCTCTATGCCTCAGTCCTTCCCAATAAAGAGGCACTAAACGATGAGCATCTTTAAATTCGGACTCATCTTTATGCCATAAAAATCCATTCAAAACGTATCACTGATAAATCTGTGGTCTAGCAGAGGCTTGGAGACCTAACATAAAATTCGAAGATTGATTGTAAAAGGTCCCAGTGAAAAAATATAGAACACTGACACTGTGCCCTTTAGTTTGACATACAACTTGATGTGATTTGTTGCAGAGGATTTTTTGACCTTCAGAAGTCAATTAATTAAAAAGACTAATGATATGGCCAAACGATCCTTAAATTTTGATCCTTACAACACCGTAAAAGCTTTACAGTTTTATACTCTTGCTGATCTGCAGCATGCAACGCGTTTGGAAAAGACAGCTCAGTGTATGCAGAAAAGAAAGGAGGAACATTATAGTCGACGGGGGGTACAGGCAGGGCTGTCTCAGGAGGATTGTGAAAGCATCCATTAGCTCTTTGTTACCTGTCAGACAATTGCCTCACGTTGACAGGATTTACGCCCTGAGTGATTTCTCCAACCAGAGCCTTCTCAGCCGCCTGCTCATTGTTCCGATCGTCGGTTCAACATCTGGCCAACACCGAAAGAGAAAACATTTCCCCCCAATTGCCACATTGACAATTATAAGATAAGCATCGATAAAAAGTGTATACCTAAAACTGTATCCGTTATAACATTGACAAAAAGAAGAGGCAATACAAACACATTTTTAATTACTGTTAGCTATTTTCTTACAGCATTTGTACAAGTTAAAGGTTTGTCTAAGCCAGTGGTTTTCAAAGTGAGGTTCGCGGCATCCCTCACTTTCAAACAGGACGTTTTGTGGGTGTGTCCTGTCCTTGATGATGGACCAAGGACCTCCGTTGCAAATGTTTGCAGAATACAAAACAAAACAAACAAAAAAAAAAAAACATTGAAGTCAAACATAAGTGCCCTTTTTATTCACCAGAATATTCAATTTGACAAGTATACAGTATTTGTTACTTTTCAGCCATACTGAAGTTAACAAAATAAAAATTGCAGATTGCGCGCCTCCTTATAATAATCTGGGTCAATTTGCCCCAAAGGTTGTAACTAATTATTACATTTTTAAAAATATATTAAATTGGTTGAATTGATTGCTTAATTGATGAGTCATTAATACATTCACAATTGAATATAAAATAAAACGAAATGAAGACAAATATATACTTTCTATTCATAATTTAAATTATTTCACAGACCCCCTACTGCAGGGATGTCTAACTCATATTTATCGAGGGCCGGATTGTAGTTATAATTTTTGTCAGAGGGCCGGTATAATTGTGAAATCAAATCAATTTTAGGTGTGTTTGTCACACTTCTAACTAGTTTTGAAATAAGAGCCCGGTAAAAACTGTTCAAAAGAGAGACTGGGAACAAAAATGCTTGTTATTTTTACACCCAAATTTTGAAATGTTGAGGACAACTTGCAAATTTAGTATTTTAACCAGAAATTTTAAGTTTGCTCAGGATTTCGCGGGCCACATAAATTAATGTGGCGGGCCAGATCTGGCCCCCGGGCTTTGAGTTTGACACCTATGCCCTACAGTCAGACCAACTAGCCCTGGAAGTCCACGGACCCAACTGATCTGAAGCAGTCAATGATAGGGAATGAGCTGTTACACTTGATGACCTCATTGTTTTAGTAATTGCATCAGGCATCTGTATATCTACTGTTTAGTGTGCTTATTTTTAGCATTGCAAATACACAAATGTGATTTGATGAGTTTATGATAGCACTGTTAGATCTGAGGTTATTTGTAGACATTTGCTTTCCTCGACAGGAAGTCCCAATTTGCGGTTGCAGAGCCCTTTTTTTTTTGCTTGCTCCAATCACTTTTTAGTAATAACACGCTTTCTTCCTTCTCCTCAGCTCTATTTTGGGAGTCCATTAATTCGGCGTCTGTGCGACCATTAGTGGGGCAGGTGGGCAAAACTTGACCGCCCACGCGCTAATCCCGACATCAATCAAGGAAGCGGGCCGTGCTATTACAATTAAATGCTTTCCCTCCCACCAAGTATGGACGGCTACGCAAAGGCGGTCACACAGTTGAGGACAATAAAGCTTTGAATACTAAGTGGCTCACAGCAAGACGGGCATCTTGGAGAAATTGAGGCTTCTTGTTTTCCATGATTATAAGGGGGAGAAAAAAAAGTCTCAACTAGCAGACAAATACTTGATGACTTTGACTTCAATGAGAAAAACGAGTGCAGTGTTTGTATAGAGACTGCGTTTCGAAGCAATGGAGGCAAAATGGAATGAACTATCTTCAGTTAATAGCAGATGTGGGCACCTTACAATTTTTTTTTTTTTTTTTGCTGGTACGAAATTCGTCAGTTGTCAGTGCCCTGCCCCCTTAACTCATCGTCAGTTCGCCTTTTTTTTTTCACGCTGAAAATAGTCATCGTCAATACGTCAAGTTACGTCAACAACTTCTGTTGCCCCCCCCAAAATGCTGGATATCTGTTCTCATTTATAAGTGCTCAGCCAACTTTTGTAGATGAAGATTTACATTCAAATTTGTCTAAATTTCATTTGTCACCTACACTACAAATAAAACAAAGTATTGCTTTGAATTAAAAAAAAAAACTTCTATCTTGCATTTCCTGGCCAAGAGCCAATCCAAGAATGCATGTAAATTTGTTCAGCCGGAATACCAGAATATTGGTATCCAGAATACTCTTACCAGCAAGAAATTTATTTATGTAAAACATATTTAAATTGCAAAATAACGGAAAAAAAATTCTTAACACTTAATTTAAAACATTACTTTTAACTTTTGGTCAGCGAGATTGTGTACTGTAATACAGTATGCATTTTCATTCATGAAAGCACGACTAAGAAAGGGAGCAACTACAAAGAATTCGCCGGTAGTCAGCTGCGTTAGAGCGGTGAATGACACAGTTGATTGAAACATTTTTCGTCTGCTCATTAGCACTGTAAAGCACCGTAACTATAAAGCGCACCTAAAAGCCTTATTTTTTTAAAAAGCTGATGGTGCGCCTTATAATCAGATGAGCCTTATATATGGATTAATATTGAGATTGGGATTCGTAGATGGGAAATGAACTGATAAAGTAAGCTTTACCTGTTTCTTTTGTGTGTTTAAAATTGAACAAGGTTGGTCATATTGACATTGAGTTATTATGCTATTGAGAGTTATTATTTGAGTTAATATTGCTATTACTTTGAGTATTACTATATTGTGATTGAAAACGTTTTAAAATATGTCAATAATTGAGGGTGCGCCTTATAATCCGGTGCGCCTTCTATATGGAAATAGTTTTAAAATATGTCATTAATTGAGGGTGCGCCTTATAGTGCGTAAAATACGGTAACTATTGTCACATTGATTGTCGACTGACAGCAGTTTGCCCTGCAAAGATGTGGAAATATAGCAGACAAACATACAAGTGAGCAGATTTATACTTCAGTAAGCAAAAAGGGCTGACATCTGACGGAATGTCTATCCTGACGATTACAACAATGGATGAAAATTGCACTTCCGGCATTCTTAATCCGCTGTTTTTTAGCATTCCTGCCATTCGTCAGTCCGTTGACAAAACGGGCGTTGGTAGGCGATGGGCTGACGGACAGTCCGTCAGGACTGACAAAGTTACCACCTCTGGTTACTGGTGTGCTGTCAAACTATGGTGAGAAGGGGTCCTGAAGATTCTTCCATATGTTTACAATAACCAGAATTACATTTGTTTGAGGTTTTACCTTGAAGTGAATTCCCTCTGTGGTGAAAGGACATGAAAAAAATGTTCACATTTATTAGACACACCACAGAGAACATGCGACAACTAAAAGTAAAAAAGAGATTACATTGCCTCATATTGCTCAAATAAAAGAAATCCAAAGGATGCTACACGCCGTCGTGGTTCAGAATTCTCTTTGAGTATAAAAATACATCATTAAAATTGTTTTTCCCCTCATTTATTTCTCATGTTCCATCCTTGTGCTGGCTCATCCTTCAAATGGGATGATGGGTGCGCGCTGCAGCTTAATGTGGCCTTAATCTCTGATGTCTTTTCATTACGCAACACATCTTGGCTTTGTAGCCAAGAACGTTATTGATGCAAAAGTGTATTAATATATGTGGAGCGCCAGTTAAGAAAAAATAGACTGACGTGCAAAATCATTCCGCCAAGAGCTTCATTCAAAGTGTACATCCAAGCATAACATCTTTTGTCATTGGGCTGACAAAAAGTCGGCATCGCCTTGCCCCAAAACGAATGAGAAACTAATGGAGCGAGACACAAAGTCTATGAATATGCGCCTTCATATTCGTCTTCCTTTCCCATTGTCTGAATGCATATTCTTTCCACTCCCACTTCAACTTGGGTAGCTTGTTACCATGTTTCCTTCTGACAAGGATTCAGAGCCTCGTCAGCGATCGCACCCTCATAAAGTGTGCGAGCTGATGAGCGCACTTGTTATCCGGCACAAAGGAACGTGAAACAAAAGCTTAAACAATGAATTGAGCCAGCGTTTATTCAGCCGACAGCTAAATAGTAGTGTACCGACACGGATGTACGACACAATAATTAAACGAGTAAGATAGTATAACGAGGTGTTCCTAATGCACTTTTTGTTTATTTAAATTGTAATTCGTTCAAAAAAAGATAATTACAGTGCTACCTTGATGAATGTGCCTGCTGCCAATGCTGTGTTGTTGTTTTTTAAGCACTATATATATATATATATATATATATATATATATATATATATATATATATATATATATATATATATATATATATATATATATCGCTGTAATTTCAGTTGCAATCTTGACTCCAGGCTTTTTTTGAAGGTTTAAGTTGACAAAATTGTCAAGAGAGATAGGAGGAGCTCAATTTACAGTTTTTGAGATGAGACAATATTTACAATACTGTAAAAATTTGACCTAGATTCTGTGCGAGTCTAATCATAAATCGGATTACAAATCCGAATAACGTTGCATTTTCAGCATATTTAAACAGGAAATGAAATGCAAATTGACCTTTTCATTGACATTTAGCACTGTGATGTAACGGTGGGGTGCTAATTTATTAATAATATTGCACACACACAGTTTCTCTGCCCCTGACCTGGAAGCTATGCTGTGTGAAGATTCATGATTTTTAAAGCAACGAACAATGTTGGAATACCATTGAGATAAAATCTGAAGCCATTCTGCTAGCTTCAAACAAGTAGCCGTCATCGCCAGTCGTCATAGTAACAGAATCTATTGCACTGGTTTATATCATGAGATCCTCTAACCCTCTCAACATCGCGTAAATTAGCAGAAGCTAAAAAAAAACCCAGAAAATTCAATTCAATAGTATAATCTTGACTCGTGAATTAAAATTGTTCTGTATCAGTAGTGCTTAAAAAAAACAACAACACAGCATTGGCAGCAGGCACATTCATCAAGGTAGCACTGTAATTATTTTCTTGTTTCAATTAATTTGCTCTTAATTTAAAAACATATTGTTTCTGTCATTGCATTAGGTTTGCTGATATCCATGGAAACCCATTTAAAATCTTATATAGCCTCTAAAATCCAAGGAACAGTATTGACATGTGCATGTTAGCCTGAGATGTTAGACTATCTCATTTGTATATATATATATATATATACATATTTTTTTTAATACTGTTATCCCCTGAAATAATACAAAATCCAATGACTCAAATGAGATTTGAAAATTAAGTAAATTAAGAGCAAATTAATTGAAACATGAAGCAATTTTTTGCAAAACTATGTTAGGGTTTGTAAAATATCTTGTGCCTTTTTTTTTCTCAAGCTTTATATGGATGCACATTCATTAGTGGCATAAATTGCTGCCAAATAAACCAGAACTAAAACAGATGAAGTTATACAATTTAGTTACTGGAGTATCTGAGTAAATTACGTTTAGATATACCACAACAAATATAGTTCAGAAGTTTAAAAAAAAATCTGAAATCGAAGCACAGCACTCTGCTTTTAGTTTTTTTATTCAATCTAATCGCTTTGCTTTGGTTAAACAAAGAATGCTTGGATGAAAAAAATCTCCACAGCAGGTCCATTGAAAAAAAGGTTGAGATTCACTGGGTCATACATAGCCCATCACACATAAAAGGTAGCTCTCCATGCGAACGGGTGGTGACAGGAAATCTATATAACAGCTGAGTTGGAGTGTGAATGAGCAAGGAAGTATGAGATTTTTCAATGCCCATATTAGGGGGGTCCACTTCTAACCACATAACTCAAAACAGACTATTTTTTTTCCACTGTGTTTGAATAATATTTGAATGTGAAATAAGGAATATCATGTCATTTACAAGGCTTAAAATAATTATACTGTATATACTGTACCTCTAACTTGGTAAAGTATGCATCCGTTTTAGAGCATTTGCACACAACATCGCAAAAATGCACTTTTATCAAGCGCCACTGAATTGCCTCTGTTGTCAAAAACGTGGCTTAATTTTTTCGACGTACTTTGACGCATGCTTGAGCAAGCTTGCATGGATGTTGGCAGGTGGGGGGAGAAACAGTGAGGGGCAACCTACGCTGTGATCTTACAAGTGCACTTTGGGTAAAAGAAGCTCGAGAAAATATCTCAAGTAAGATGATCTGCAAATTACTGTATTTCCGAAGACCTCCATTTCAAACAAATTTGAAAGGTTCGAAGATGACTACTCATGGAAGAGCAACGAGGATACTGGGAGGAGCTTTTTGGCGTGTCAGATAGTGATGATGAATTTAAGGGCTTTTCGACAAATTCATATTCAGCTGTGTTAAAAAAATAAAGTATTGAAACTTAAAATCCTTTAATTAATGCAATAATAGTTTCAGCATTTACATTGCCTCGCACGTGTCTCGTTTTGCCCCCACCCCCATAACCGAAACAGTATTTTATTCGATATACAATGAAGAAATGCATCAAAAAGTACCGTAATTTTGTCATTTTAATCAATCAATCAATCAAATTTTATTTATATAGCCCTAAATCACCGAAGTCTCAAAGGGCTTCACAGATGAAAAGAGGTTGTGCAGAGACATCTTTTCAGTATAAGGTACACAACAGCATCCCCTGTCAAAGCTCCCAGAAGGGGAAGGAAAAACTCAAAAACCCCAATTTGGGGAAAATCAGAAACCTCCAGAAGGGAACACAGGTGGGAGGAGCCCCCTTCCAGGCCCACAGGTTGAAGTGGATGCTGCATGTACCAGACACAGAAACAATATAAATTACAGAAAACATATTGTGCTATATAGTGCAGTGATGTCTTGACAGCAGGCAAATAAAACATCAAATCAAACACACTGAGTTATTATTGGACTGCTGTGATCTATGTAACCACTAAAGTCAAGGGTAGACATAATTGCGTTTTTTTTTTTCACCCTAATTGAAGTACAAAAAAGGGGTGATGACTTATAGACGAAGACAACTTTTATTTTTACGGTAATAAACAGATATTGAAAAAAAGGTTTCCCAAAGTCCTGTTTCATAATCATTTCAAATTTAAAAATATTGAATAATATTCACAAAGTATTTCTTGTGCCTTGTGCAGACCGACTGCTCCAGTGACAGCGAGAGTGAGGACAATTTCATCGTGGTGCCTCCACGGGATCACCTGGGCTTGGCCATCTTCTCAATGCTCTGCTGCTTCTGGCCTTTGGGAATTGCGGCGTTTTACTTCTCGCAGGGGGTGAGAGCGCAAATCCGCATATATGCACACACATAAAAACACACGCATAGTGTACACAACACATTATTATTACTACTTCCAGAGGAGACTGTATATTCCTTGAAATGAACACAAACCCTTGAAAATGTATTAACATTTTTCTGCTCATCACCATCTTTTCTGAGTACCGTATTTTTCGGACTATAAGCCTCAATATTTTCCTCATGATTTGAACCCTGCGGCATATAGTCCAGTGCGGCTCATCTGTGGTTTTTTTATTTTTTATATTTTTCCTAGCCATCAGCAAGCAAATGTGTGTCTCTGTTTGAGGTTTCAATTTTTGGAGCAACTATGAAATAGAACTGAAAAGATGTGAATCAACTGCTGTGCTCTAAAAGAGTTTTAAACATATTTTATTTAAAAAAATGTCTAAATTAATAATAATAAGAGAATGTATACATTTGTGGTAAATTTGTAGCATGTAAATTTTATATACAGTACACAGTATATGACTTTAGTTATGTATTTATCATTGTACATATGAATTATGTGCAATCTGCTTTAATGTTCACTAAAATAATCTCACATACAAAGTGAGATAAAAAAAGATGCTATTGAAGTATTGATTTAGGTTTTGAACTGCTACTTAACTACCAGATATCCATCCATTTTCTATACATTCTAAACATGCAGGCATGTTCAATATGTTAAAGAGAGGATGTTGTTGATATATATATATATATATATATATATATATATATATATATATATATATATATATATATATATAAATAAACTTCCACGTACCATCTTTTTGCAGAAATATCTCATTTTATTACCTGCGGCTTATAGTCCAATGCGGATTGTCCCTGACAAAAATCATTTTTTTGCTCATATTTTGCTGCTGCGGCCTATATACCGGTGCGGCTTGTAGTCCGAAAAATATGGTACTTTTCTTGGAGTCAGGGACCTTTTAGAAAACAAATTTTCGAAGGACCCCATTACAAATAATGACAGAAACAAAACAAACAAAAAAAATCATTTTAGTCAAACATAAGTGCCCTTTTTTTCAGCAACATATTCAATTTGACATGTATATTTGTTACTTTTCAGCTAAACTGAAGTTCAAAAAATAAAAATTGCAAATTGCACGCCTCCTTATAACAAACCAGGTCAATTTCCCCCCAAAATGTTGCTACCCACTATTTGGTTGCATTATAAAATAAAACGCCACTTTGCTCGTTTCATCAGCTCGTTAGCAAGCAATTGCAGACACAAACAAAACAAACAAAAAAATCACATTTTGATACATTTAAAAACTATTACATTTTTATTGAACTGCTTTGTTTTTTTCATGAATGCTTTTGAAATTAATTCAAAAATACATTTTTTTTTTTTTTACTCATAACCCAAATTATTTCATGGACCCCCTGCAGTCAGGCCACAGAATCGCGAGGGCCCACGGACTTCATGTTGAGAACCACTGATGTACAGCATGCCAAGGCTGTGTGTGAAACATATTGAATCTTTATGTGGCCTAACAAACACATGCTAGTGCAATTAAAACAATCATCTCTTACAACTGTTACAATGATCACAGGCTCAAATATTAAAACGCCATCAAGGGGAATGAAGCTGGAGTAAAATAATTATTAACATAAACGATACAATTCCCATTACAGTCATTTTTATACGGTCCCAAATGAAGTCGCACAATTACGTCGCTATATATCTGGTAAGGTTATGTGGTATTAAATAAGGATGTCAGCTGAACAAATTAATCGTGATCAACTAATTAGTCTCAGTTAAAGTGCTTTTTTTTTAAATAACGTGAATCTCATTTTAAAATTTTACCTTTATGCATTCTGTATGCTTATTAGATCCGTTGTTTGTGCATTGGGGTAGTTCTTGAACTGTTGCGAATTAGAAAACAAAGGTCGAGCCTAACCCTAACCCTAAAATGGAAAAAAGGATGTGAAAATGTAAAAGCATGTGATAGTTGTTATCTGATCAACAATAAATGTAACTTTAAAAATATGTCCCGACAGCACCTTTTGATAATTTGGTAGTGAATTCTTTGTAAGGAGCTTGCTTACCACAGAAGTAGCTCAAGTTAACCTTACCACATCAATGCAAAGTATCCAGCTGTGACTGTGGCCACAGCTAACAATAACAAGAAAGGTGCTATGGTAGTGAGTCATAGCTCTCTGCCAAACTAAACTTGAGAATACCCTACGTTTCAGCATGTCAGCGAAGAACAGATGGACGATGTTTTATTTTAATCAGAATATTTTGTTTTTTATTTGGTGATTGACTGGCACCAGCTCCAAATGGTCGAAATGAAAGGTTGCAACCAGCACTTGGGAAGTGTCTCAAATACAGAAGATGAATAATTACAACTGTGTGATAAGATCTGTTGAAGTAAATGAATGAAGCCACAGTTTTTTGCCTGAAAATCAGTCTGCTACATAACAAATGTATTTGAAAAAAAAGGAATTAAAAAAAACGATGGTGTTTTCTCAGAAACTTTAAGTGAGATTAAAAATAGATTAAATGGATCTCTTAATGAGAAATCAAAGTTAATCTCAAAAGCTACAGTATTTTTAGAATATTTTTGGGTGCCATTGGTTTCCTTGAGAACTATGTAAATATCAGATACAATTACTATTCTTATGTGTGTCATAAAAAACACACAATCATGTATGTGGCCTTGTAAAACTCAAGGCTGGAACATAAGACATTTACGGATATCATAAAACATCAAAAATAGAACATCTAAGCAGTGAATAATGAATGAAGCTTATGTAAATAGGTTAACAATATAGTAAATAACAGTCATCACATGAGAGCAATCTTTACCAGTGATAAATTTTCAATAGATTTCATTTGAATGTTCCCCACCTTGTGGTAAAAATCAGCTCCATAAACCATGGTGACAAAACAATGACATTCAGTTTTTCAACAAACCAACCTGGCCTCAAAAAAAAAGAAAAAATCCCCACTAGTCCGGTGGCTAAATAATGCCTTTTACTCATTTGGTCCATCAATGTCTTAAAAGCACTCAAACAACAAAGAGATGGCGTATGTATTCACGGGAAAAGAATCAGGGAACTGTGAATGAAAGATGAAAGAGTCATTGCATTTAAGTCATAGCTGGGATGAAGACAGTGATTTATCTTGTCAGCAGCTAATTCCATCTTTCTGGGATAATTATGTCGAAATGATGGCTGTGTTTTAGTCAGCTCTCTCGCTCGACCCTACAAGGTGCAGTCCAGAAGAAAGGGGAGGTGTGTGAGGGAGGGGGGGCGGGGGGGGCAGCTTCTTATTTTTCAGCTTGATAACACACTTCACTGCCCCTCATGTTTTAAGCCAAAAGAAAATTAATTCTGTAGACTCTGGTAGAGCTTGATCGTTAGGCGTATGCCATTCAAAATGCTGCTACTCTCTGTGAAAACCAGAACCCTGATGATTTTTCTCTGGAGATCAAAAATTGCAGGCAACTTTCAAGTGATCTTCAAACCTCGAGGGGATTATTAAAGGATGAAACAAACTGATTGGTTTTGAGGGATGAAAGGAAAATGGAGGTCAACCTCAAAACGAGCGCACGTCACCACACTACAGGTTCAAATCTTCAACCTATACAGATTTCAGATTGTCAATCAAATCCATTTGTAATCACCAACCCTGACGATTGTCCGTCCTCCAACAAAATAGAAAACTAAAAATTTGTACATATTCTAGGTCACCATTTTTAATTGGTTCTCAAAGTTTTTAGGACTACGGCGCTTTGTTTGAACAAGAATTGTAATGTTGCAAAAGAATATGGGAACCAAGATGGTTGAGGAATCCAACAACTGAGCCAAATCATAAATGATCCAAGATGGCAATGGTTCCTTGGCGACATGGTACCCACCACAATATTCAACCTATCTTAATTTATTCCAAAAGAAATCTAGGTAAGAGATTTACAACGCTCCTGCTCAACGCTGCGCAGCCTTTGCAACTAACTAGCGGCGTATGTAAGTTTCAAGAGAGAGAAGAGCTCTTCTGCAAGACCCGTGATTGGCTCCCGGCACGACCTCAACCAATGAGGGCAGGAGTTGTAATCTACTCCCATCCAGGAGTTGTATATACTCCTGCTGCTTATCCTCACGAGGGCTACAGGCTTGCTGGTGTCTATCCCAGCTGACTTGGGGCAGTAGGCGGGGGACACCCAGCCAATTGAAGGGCACACAACCATTCATGCACCTAATCACACCTAAGGACAATTTAGTATGTCCAATACACCTGCCATGCATGTTTTTGGAGAGTGGTATACCGGAGTGACCGAAGAGAACCCACGCGGGCTCGGGAAGAACATGCAAACTCCACATAGGAAAGTCGGAGCACCGTGGATTTTAACTCAGGGTCCTGAATTGTGAGGCGGACGTGCTAACCACTCCCCCACCGAGCCCCCCGCAGTACTGTATGTTCCAGAAAAATCCATAATATTTGGATGGATACTTTATCCAAGATTCAAGAACATTTGGAATTTGAAAAGATGTCCTTGCATAAGATGGTGGCAGTACTGTAACTAAAGTCATTTATTCACGTTCCTTTTGGCCATTTTGGGATCATCATTGTCAACTGATTGTCAAAGTCTCAAGGATTTTGTGAACAAGACACTTTTCCCAATGCCAAAGTGAGAATACACGCGGCTTTGAAAGCCAGCAACACAATTGGAACATTTCATTCCATAATTCCATAATTTATGGCATGGTCTTGAGTGCATTGTGCATACAGCTCGCACCCTCAAAAGATTCCACTGAGGAATGCCAGCGCATTCTCTACGAGGACAAAAAAGACAAACAAGTTAGCGAGCGTAATAAGGTTTGCGGATGGCAGATCAATCGCTTCTTTGTCCCATCGGAAGGTCACTGAGCACTGTGAGCAATAGGCGTGAGCTAGCTGGTAAAAAAATAAAAAAATAAAAAGTGCAACAGGTGAATACGTAAACCTTTATGGAGAAAATATGTCACTGTGCATTTGATTAGCGAGTGAAACTGACTGCCATTATTGCCACTAATGGTGTGACTAGTGCGTGTTGTTTGGTGATGTTGATGAGTCGCAGAGATGCTGCAGATATCTCTCTTGTGATTATGTAAATGAACACCCATCAAGTTGTCGTACAATAGCCTGAAGACAAGAGATGAAAATAAATGACATAATTCACTTGAAACAGAGATAAAATATTGATGACATGACACGGGTGGGGGTGCAAAATATGTTCCTAGTCTACTGCACATTAGCATTCGATACTCAGGCAGTTAGCAATCCCGTAGCTTAGCATTTTATCCTGAAAAGGCACCAAAAAGTTTCATTTACATTTACTGTCATATTTACATGTACTGTACTATTCAGAACTATATTGATTACTGCTGATAGGCTAGCAATAACAAAAACCAACAGGCTTACTGATGTTAACAGTTAGAAGTCAACATTTTGTGTTTTTGTTTTTTCTTTTCTTTTTTTTACATAAAGCTATTCAAGAAGAGGAAACACGTAGTACAGTATAGTAATCAAATAGAACAAAATAAATAAATAATAATATTTTTAAATCATAATTTGGCCACCAGGCAGCAGTATAATTGATTCATATGGATGAAAATAAAGAATATGATTAAAATTGCTCAGTAAACTGCAATAATATTAGTTGGTGCTTTATTGAGGATAAAGAATATATGAGTGTGAGTCTTGTCATAATATATGTCTACTTGTATTACTGATTTAACACTGTCATATTGAGGCTATTCTTTTGCGCAGTGGTTCTCAAATTGGGGTCTGTGGATACATTTCTGTTTATTTAATTTTATATTACATTTTTATATTAAATTATGAAAGTATTCTTGAATCTTCAACCATTTTAATATACTTTTATTTGTCACTGCATTTTGTGTTGACAATTGCTTGCTAACGAGGCGATGTAGCTGGCAAAGCTGAAGCTGCATTTTATTTTATAATGCTGTTTTTGACAAACTATTTGGCAGCAACCTGTTTGGGGGCAATTCCTCCAGTTTCTTATAAGGAAGCATGGAGTTTGCAATTTTTATTTTGTAGACTTCAGTATAGCTGAAAAATAACAAATGTACCTGTTGTCAAATTGAATCTGTTGGTGAAAAAAAGTGCACTTACATTTGGCTTAAATTATTTTTTTTGTTTTGTTTTGTTGGGTGTCTTTGGGGAATTTTTTTTCTAAATTCTGACTTTAAAATGTTTGAGAACCCCTCCGGTTAGCACATTAATGGTGTTTGTTTGCCAATGTTGTTTTAAATGTGAAATTTTTAAGATTCAAGAGTTTCATGGTCGTATGCATAATAATACCAGACAATGAAATTCTTATTCTGTTCACTTCCAGAGCAGTCTACATTCCATAATCGAGTAAATAATAAGGTAGGCGATACAACTAAAGAACAGGAATAGAGCAATAAGAGCAGTAATAGTGAACCACTAATAAATGAATAGTCGTTTTCCCAGCTTCCTGTGCCTATTTTCCATTTGTTTACCCTTGTCAAACGTCGGTATATCTGGCTTGCTCATATATTTAGACGAGATTGTCAATTCCTGTCCCTGAGCTTTCAAATGATGTTAAATTTGCCATTTATCATTCGACGGTACACATTAGCATAACCCGCAGTCCTTGACATTTTTTCTACTAATTGCCGCCTCGCTTCTTCTAGCTTCAACTGTCAAGAGGCGTGTCCTCCTATTTTCACCCACACTTGTGCTGAATCAATAGCCAGCTTACATCAATAAAAAATATTTTATATATTTTTTTTGTTCCAGACCACCAAGGCGGTGCACAAAGGTGACTTCCCGCTGGCGAACATCGCCTCCCGACGTGCTCTGTTCCTGGCCGCCCTCTCCATCACCATTGGCACCGGTGTCTACGTGGGAGTGGTCGTGGCACTCATCGCCTACCTTTCAAAACCAGGACACATCTAGCTGATGCTACAAGTTGTATCTACTGGGAAGGGAAGAGTTGTGAAGCTTGCACATTTTGACGAACGTTCTTTGGTGGCTGTACAGTTTTCCCCTGCCACCCTCATTTCTTTTCCCTGAAGATTCCCCGTCAGCCAGAATTAGCACAGCGGCAGAAAGGGGGCAAGCTGGAAGGTGCGGCAAAGATGAAGAAAAGTTTAGAGGAATGAATGATTTCCTCATCGCTGGCCCAATTTGCATCATTATAAGGGTATCCGCCATTGACCTGATCGTCTTGTCGCCCCAAAAAACAAGACAACATGAATCTAAGAAAGTCCTCATGCACTGACGAATGTTAATAACCACAAACCATTCATTTGCTGTCCGTTGAGCTTCTGGATCGTAAAAGAACTTTCAAGAAATATCAGGACTGATTCAGCATCATTTCAAATGCATTAAACATTGTGTAGCTTTCATTTGACCCACGGGAAGATGTTACTACCCTTGTGTCAAAGCCCCTGAAGTCCAATTGTCTCATGCCAGATGTTGTTTGCCTACAACCCAAATGTGCTTTGTTTTGGTTTTTCCACCCTCTGTCTAGAGATACCTTGTTAAACGGCCTGTGACAATGGTGTATTGTGGGTTATCAAGCACCTGGGACAAATAAAAGAAAAAGATGGCCCAACAACTGTTCTTTCCGGAACGACCATGCCTTATTGACCATATTGCTATCAAATGAGAACAATGGATGGTTTCCTAAAATATGTTTGGCCTTTCCCCATACATTGAACAATGTAAATGTCATACCTGAGAGGTAAAAATAATAATCATTACGTTGCTTGACCTCAGATGGCTTCCTTCTGTAATTCTTAGGCCAGATTCACACTGCAGCCTAAATTGACAGAATTACGATTTTTTCGTCACTATCCAGCATGGATAAGATTGTTTTAGGGAGTGTGAACGACACAGATGGGATTTTTTTTTTCAAATGTGACCCAGGCCACTTGGTATGTGGTACTAAATCCGATAGATATCTGATCTTTTCAGATGCAGTATGAACCGCCAAGTCGCATTCAAACAACTCGGAAGTAACAAACATACGACAAACGTCACAATCCTGCGCTCATAAAGGCAGAAGCAGCATCAAAAAACATAAAAACAAGAGCGGAATGTGACAGAGAAGTTTGAAAATATCCTGAAGGAGGGTGAATACAAATTTTCTCTGTGTGAGCGTGTCTCCTGCAACATCTCTCTCGCCTCTAGCGGAACACTCTTCCATGGCCAAATACTGCACCTTCCGCCGTCCTTTCCACCTTAAACGTAACATATGAATGAAAAATATGAATGAAAATATTTTGGCTTTGGTATGTCAGCCATTCGTCAGTCATCTATTGTGGTCCTACCATAAACACAAATGGTAAGTGCACCCGCTGTGTGACGTCGCAGCGTCCTCTGCACATGCGGGACAGTTTTCAGCCATTTGGTGTTTACACATTGTGACCTGCAGTGTGAATCTAACCATAGAATCCAAGAATCAACAAATTAACATATCCTTTGGTATGCACTGGGTTCAAATACACAGTGCATCTGGAAATTATTCACTTTTATTTCACTTTTTCCACATTTTGTCATGTTACAGCCTCATTCCAAACTGTATTAAGTAACCACTTAGCTCAAAATTCTTTGCACAATACCCCAGTACCCCAGTACATTTTGGTTGTGTGCTTCAGGTTGTCGTGCTGAAAAATGAACCTTTGCTCTAGTATGGGGTTGAGAGTGCCCTGAAGCAAGTTTTCATTCAGGATATCTGTGTGTAATGCTGAATTAATTTTTCCTTCTATCCTGACGACTCTGCCAGTTCCTGCTGCTGAAAAACGTCCCCATAGCATGATGCTGCCCCACATTGCCTCACTGTAGGGATGGTATTGGCCTGAGTGAGTCGTACCTGGTTTGAGGTAAAAGATGAATTTACAATTTGGAACGAGGCTGTAAGATGACAAAATGTGGAAAAAGTGAAGCACTGTGAATATTTCCTGGATGCACTACGCGTGAAAATTTCTAAAATCTCATAATATTCATGAAAAGTCACACCGAGAAAATATTTTAAAGCCAAAAACTATGCTGTGTAGAGATACCATTTAAATTTTCGGTAGAACTCAAAACATATTTTAAAAGCATTCCTTGGTAGCGTGTTTGCACTCTCCCTTGCACAGCTCTCGAAATCAGATTTTGAGCACTTGGCACGTCCCCAGATTTTGCTTGCAGGTAACCGCCCACATAAAGTAACTGCCTTGGATGAAATGTTGTCTGCTGCCTCCAAAAAGTTTTGAAAGGTGGAAAAAAAAATTCAAAGCCTAAATGCAAGTTTGGTAGGCTACGTAAGTTATATATCAGGCAGAGTAGTGTACAGGTTCTGGCAGCATCAGATTGAGTGGGCGATCAATTCGGCGTGTTCTGCCAGCAGTGCGCCGCCCATAGCATGATTGATCATTTTTTGTTTTTTTCAGGGGTGGTTATTAAAAAAAAGTTGAAATTAAAATTGATCATTCCGGAAAGGGGGGCAAGCAAGTGAACACAACCTGAAGAAACAAGCAACATTCTGTGACAGCTAACAGTGGCAAAAGAAGAAACGTATGTAAAGAAGGCTGATTAATTACCCAGGCGACTTTATTTTTAATTGCAAGTTCAAGTCGCGAGAGCGCAAGCAGTGACATTCTGCTAAGTTCCCCTTGCATCAGTCAAAGCTGACATTTATGGAGCACAATTAGTCCTGTGTAATGGACTTTTTTTCCCCTTCTCCCTTCTCCTCCAAGGGATTGTGTACTCTCCGGAGCATGACCCTAAAATAGCACAAACACATTCATTTCAATAATAGGCCATGGCGTCATCGGAGGGTAAACGATCCATGAAAAAAAGTCAGCCATCTCCACCAGGGAACGCTGGGAAATAACCCGCTAGCTTGAACGCTCCCCGGTGTAAACATGGTGACAGTTGATTTTGAAAGCCTGAGATACACTTGGGGCCATTTTTGCGAAACGCTTGCAGGCAAACCCTCATGCTTACCTTGTTAACAGCAAAGCACCATTATTGTTTGCTATCGGTTTGAACTTTCAGATTCTGCGAGGACCCCAGGGGATTGACAGTAACCTCTTTTTTTATCGTATTCGTTTTCACAAAACCAGACTAATGTCGGCAAAAATGAAAATGCAGGTTGGTATATTCGTTATACACATTTCCTTTTAAAAAGCTATTTAATATATACTGTTAGCTCAAATGTGGATGAATGTACAGCAATTTGAATGCTGTCTAGTTGAAATCCCTAGTTTTGAGAAAAACGTGTTTAGAGTGTCAAGAAAATTTAACAAACAGTATCCAAGGAAACTGATGTTGCCCTGAAACTTTCAAGAAGTGTTAAATATGAACACTGGAGAGAAAATTCCAATAGCAGGTAAGAACATCATATATATATATATATATATATATATATATATATATATATATATATATATATATATATATATATATATATATATATATATATATATATATATATATATATATATATATATATATATATATATATATATATATATATACACACATGCCGTTTTGGTAAATGAGTGAATGTACACCTGAAGAATTTCTGCATGCGTGTGTGCGTGCATATGTGTGTGTGTGTGTGTCTTTATGTGTGCGCGTGCATATGCGTGTGTAGGCAGAATGCAAATAACCCAAAAAGACACGTCGAAACGTAATGAGAATTAAATGATAAATTGAAGGCACATTCCCGAAAAAAAAAGCATGTGTGTTTCTTGTTGGTCCCACACAACTCAGTCATTGAAATGCATGCGGTGTTCTTGGAGCAGTGACTCACTAAGTGTAGGCGGGTTTGCTCAGTATGTGCATATACACACACACGCATACACACATACAAGCAGCTCTCTCCACCATGTGAACATACGGGCAAGCTAACAACAATCCCCTCTGGAACGGACACAGTGTAAACGGTCGTCAGGTAAGCATGTAGTGGGTGAGAGGAGAAGATCCTATTATGAACGGGAATAAATGGAGTGACTCAGCCAATAGCGAGTGTGTTGGCTCGCCATCCAGGTTGTGAAAAATGCTCATGGAGGAGACACGAAGCAAAATGCGCTAAACGGGCAACACTGATAATATCATGTTCCCTTCCTTGTTTGCGTATAAACAGAAAACCATATAAACTCCCTGTCAAGAGAATGGAACCCGCAAAATACCCAAAAGTGAGGAAATGTCCAAGGGGTTTTGCAAAGGGGGATACGGCATTACTATCTTGTGACAAGCTCATGTCAGACCCTCGGGTGATTTACAAAGCTCCTGAATAAACAATGTTTCAGTGGCTTTTCTTTGGAATTTCAAAAAGTCGAAAAGTTTTGTCCTGAAAGCAAGCTTCATATGGATGCCTTTTGGAAAACAATGTTGTGACCGGCACTGGGTCATGGGTGGATGGGATGAAAGGCAGCTGAACAACGATTAGTGACCTTCCGCTGAGAGATAGCGGTCGATCAGCGGAAGACATCGCCGCGACTGTTTGGCCTCGTATCAAAGGGAGACATGAGCGCTGACAATGAGCGATTGGCAGGGGGGAGACCTTTAGAAAAGTTGGGGGGGGGGGGGGGGGGGGGGCAATCTCCTGAATGCAGGAAGCAGGTGGCCTTGGTTGTAAATAGCAGTGGGCAGTGCGAGGAGGAAGAAGAAACTTCTCGAGTGAGCTCTCCATAAAAGGACAGAAAGGAGGGAAGTGGGGTGAATCAAGACCGAGCTGCAGCAAGCAAGGTCACCTGACTTGATGAACGGCCTCACGATGGTGCCTTTAATTGACACTCAATTATCTTCTAGCGCCAATGGCCATCAAGCCTTTGTAGAAGCTCTCTTGACATCCTCGAGGCTACGCCAAGCGGCGATGGATCAATCCTGCGTCTGGCTATTCGAGAAAGACCAATTGTTGTAGATCTCCAATGACATCAAGACGTGCAGGGCTGACATTCCCAGATAAAAGAAAACTGATTCGCACTGAAGGTCCAAGTGCACAAGTACATTTCAAGTGTCACGCGTTCGATACAGCTACAATTATCTTGGATGATGCACATGTATTAACAAGTCCGCCATAGCGATGAACCAAGGAGATTAGAAATGGCCGAATAACTCTCACGTTCTTGCTGTGGAAAAATGGAATTTTCTTAAATATGATGAAAACAGACAACGCTGAGGTGATGATGAAGACTGGTTGACAAAACCGAAAATCAAAGCAACGTTTGTAGTAACGGCCATGTAGACCTTAAGTGAACCAGGACCTCAAAATGCTAAAATCACGAAACCCGAATCTGCTGAGTTACTTCACTTGAATCCCGCATCTGACCAAGTCGGAGTGAGAAGAACCTGATCTACATGATGCAAGCTAAGCATCCCAGGAGAAGCTTGATAGGCAGAAATGTGCACTGGCTCTTCTTCACAACATCATCAGACATGACTGACTATGAGCTAACATGAATATTTCTTATCATTTCTCTTTGAACTTTTACCCCGTCCCGCCCATTTCCAACTCTCAGCGCTCATTTTCTACCAGTCATGCTCTGATCTCCTTCCCGCCCTTTATCTGCCTCCACGCTCTCTTTCTTTGGGAGTCTTTCAGGGCATGGCATAACGAGCAGATTTCAAAAGAAATGTGTCCCCAAATATTGTCACACATGAACTGTCTCCCTCGCTCTCTCTCTCGTTCTCTCTTCCCCCCATATATATATATATATATATATATATATATATATATATATATATATATATATATATATATATATATATATATATATATATATATATATATATATGTGTGTGTGTGTGTGTGTGTGTGCGCGTGTGTGCGTGCGTGTGTGTGTGTGTGTGTGTGTGTTTCACGAAATTAGGCTTATAGCTCCAAAAATGAAAATTTTGATATTATATTACTTTAATTCTACACTTAATTCCTTTTAAATTGATAAACAACATGGAGGTACATGGAAGTAGCTTAAGAATGTAAACCCCATAACAATTTTTTGATAAGATGATAAGATTTTATTGTCCGCTGTGTCCATTGCTATAACTCATTTGTGAAATGACGTTCAAGTTGAGGAACTCCAGGTCATTCAGACGCTACTTCACAGTGACACACGAGATAGCGTGTCAAAATAAAAAACGTACCTGTGTATAAGACGCACCCGTAATTTTGGAGTGGAATTATGTTTTTTTTTTTTTTTTTTTATGTTACTGTGTATAAGACACACCAAAATTTGTAATGTAAAAACTAGAGCAAAACAAAATCAATCTCATCTTTTGTACTCTCTTCATATTTTCTTGTGTTGTTATATACGCAAGTTATATATTTGTTGAACATTAATTTAAGCGTGTTTCAGATGTCCCATATTGTGAGCGGGCAGTAAACGCCTTGCCAGTGCTGAATGCGGTCGAAGCAGTTGTTTTTCCTTTTCCTTGCGACATAGTTTGTGTTCATTTTACGATAAATAAGATGAGCAGCATCCATGTTTTACCAAGTTCATGATTGTTTGTTTATGCCAAAAGACTTATATTATTAAACAAGTCAAATGGAATACCTGCCGTGTTCTCTAACTGGAGCAGTCTTAAATGGATCAGCTGGAAACATCATAACTTTTACATGATCCTCTCATTTTTAGTAATAATCCTGTGTGTGAAGAAGGATGAACTCGGACGTCGGTTCAGTCTGCTCACTTATTCTACACATACATACACGCACATGCACAACCTCACATTTTCCCTCATAAAACACAATTATTTTGGATGTAGCCTGAGGGCTTTTTATTACTGTCAAACCTTGTGACGTGTTAGGCATCAGACATACGTCATCCTTTCTGTCTCCTCCCCATGGTTAAACCAGTCTTGATACATGCTTAGCAAACATGTCCTCCCAAGAGCTGAACATGCATCTTCGCATCAACACATCTCCTACGCTACCTTGAAGGGGTCTGGAATATCATTTCTTATCAAGTGAGCTAATCTCTTTCTTCCAGACCATGGATCCTGATCAGAAGTTGCATTCTTCTATTGCCACTCCCAAAGCCATTGGAGATAGCTTTTCATGGGATCTTCGACTCAAACTAATTGGCCTGAGTTTTTTCTTCTATGCATCAGTCTTCCTCCTTTTTCATATCCTGTCATCATCACTGTCCCGCACGTACAACTCCTTGCAAACTAAAGATAAGTATTTCTTGACCCGTATATCTACCTGCATGGTGTTCAGCATCCAGTGTGTAGGAGCTGGTCTGAGAGCGCTTACTCAGGAATCAAGTTTGAGCAGAGACATAATTAAGGGTCAAGAAGATTGGTCATGGTTCACTATACTCACAGTCACCGGTTACTTTGTTTTTGAGAATGCAGTATTTTATGCCTACAATTTGGTGTTTGGATCACTAAACCTCATCATGGCAGTGCACCATTTCTTGGCCCTTGCAACATACGTAGCGATAGTGATGTCAGATGCCCTGGGACATTTTTTGCCAATGGTAGCTCTACTGCTGGAAATAAGTACACCATCTAACTGCATATCCAAGATGCTTGTGAAGGTAAACCAATATTACACCACTTAACCCTTTTTTTCTACTTGATCTATTTGTTACAAATAGGTTCCATGGTCTCAAAAAGTCATTGATAAGGTTCCAAAATTATCACACACACGAGCATTTGTTTTCTAAGTTAGTTATATCAAATAATACAATGATCATATTGACACTAAAGATTATTACGCTTGTTTAATGAATGAATTACATTTTATTTTGCCTGCATATGAATGTCCAAGCACATTTGAATGCGCCATACCTAGTTCTCCCGTCAGTAGCTACGCAAAGGAAAACTTCAAAATCATCAATTTGATAAGGCATTGAAATCTATGTATTATGTGGCGTGTTTATTTTGAAGTTACTGTAGTTTGCAAATTGCGTTACAATATTGTTGTCCGCTTGACATGATGTGACAGTGAATAGTCACACCACACAACCACACAATGAAATTGTTATTCTGTTCATTTCCCCGAGCAGACTACATTCCATAGTCAAGCAAATAATAAGGTAGGCAATAAAATAAAGACAAAAAAAAACCGTGATGGAGGAATAAGGGCAGTAATAATGACCCACTAATAAATGAATAGACTTACATTCTGAGCATATTACGGAGTAGATTGATTGAAGAAACTGCATACATATGAGGACGATTGTGCAAAATATCATATAGTGCAAAAAATGAGGAATATGCAATGTCAGTTGAACATGCTGCCTTCCTGAGAGCATACCTATTTTTTTCCACCAAGCAATCCGCAAACCATTTGTAGCCCGAACCATGGAAATTGTTCCATACGGATCACGAATTAAGTCTAACTTGGCACTATTGAACATAAAATAATTCAAAGACCAGTTGGGACCTTCGGAAAGTGTTTGATTCTCAGTTTAGCTTCCAAAGTTCCAGTACAAAATATACTCAGCTAACAGCAGTACAAACCCGGTCATTATTTCTTTTACTTTTTCTGATGCTTAAAACCTTTCATATACCCCTAATTGAGAATGGCCCAATATTTTCATTAGAAAAAAAAGACAACAGTATTGAGACACTCCTAGTATTGCAATCTTGTGACTACTGCAAGATCTGTAGTACATAGAGTCAAGTTTGATAAACTACACTCTCTCTCTCTATCTCTCTCCATACTAGGTCGGATGGGCCAACGGTCTGTTCTGGAAAGCTAACCAATGGATGACAATCCACATGTTCCATTGTCGCATCGTCCTCACCTATTACATTTGGTGGGTAATGTTTAACCACTGGGAAGGGATCGCTAACAACAGCACCTTTGCGATGTTCAGCGTTTTATTCATCAGCCTGGGTTTGATCACCATAATCTTGAATCCATTTTGGACCTACAAGAAGACCATGCAGCTGTTAAATCCTGTCGAATGGAAGTTTAACAATAAGTCGGCACCTGGAAATCGCCCCTTTGGGGCTGAGGGTGATGTTGCCGTGAAACCTCATGTGAACTGAGGATCAACTCATTTTGGAATCTTTGCATAAATCCTAAAATCTCAATGTAACTTTGTTTCAAATAAAAGAAGTACACTGCATATTCAAAAAGGATGGTTTTGGTTGGGGGAAAGTTTGCCTGATATGTTTGTGGAACGTTGTGTCCTAAGCCTCTAGTCTTTTAGAAAATTCCTTGCTCTACTACTGTTTACTTACAGTATGCAAGTTTGCATTTGTGACAGCCCATGGCTTAAACAGTCTATGCAATTGTTTAGGGCGAGGTCAGCATCCTGCGGGTTCCTCCGGAGCCGTATGCGGCGCTTTCATCCTTATGTTGCGGCTCTTTGTGGTTTGGGAAAATAAATAATGCTTGGTACTGATCAACCCCATGGGCAGAGTAACAAGTGATGCATTTGAATTGCAGTCAATTGAGTTGCATGATTGGGTGAAAGGGCGACATCTACAGGACGTGTTTGGTGCGACGGAACACGAAACTTGATGTGAATTAGCCGATCAGTTTCAGAAAAGTAAAAAGAGGAAATGGAAATATAACGCAGCCTTCCAGATTAAAAGCATACATTTTCAAAATAAGATATAACTGAACACTGAAAACTAAAGTGCTTGAAGAATTCTTATTACATAATGAATGTCATCTTAATGCCCCTGTGTGTGAACAAGGATGGACTCAAACGCTCAGCCATGGCTAAACCCTTCAATTTTTTGAGCAGTAAAGTGCACTATAAATACAGTTTTGTAACCACTCACGATATAACAAAACTTTACCATTCCACCATTTTGAAACGAGTGTGGCCGACCAGCATTTCCGTGAGCAGACACCAACCAAGCGCAGACCAGCATTGTAGCAACATGTTGCATGGATCCGGTATGACGGGCAACAGAAAATAAGAGCAATTACCTAAAAACGCCTGCAGCTGGAGACGAAACAACACAAATATAGCCAACCCCCTTGGGTCATGACAGTTGTTTTTGTCGCAAAGCTGGAAAAATACCCTAAAGAGGGTACAAAAAAACTCAGTATTCCACATTGAAACATGAAAAAAACGTGAGCCACGGACGCTGTAACACGCATATATATATATATATATATATATATATATATATATATATATATATATATATATATATATATATATATATATATTGTTTTATCCGTCAAAATGACTGTTTGAATGATGCTGACCCCCAGTTTAATGCCACAGTACTTAGAAGGGCTACATTACCATATATTCGAACCACAGTATACAGCATGTTCCATATTTTTATGCAAATAATATTTTTCTCTGATAGTTAAATAGTCTATGAAAATGGGACACCTAATTTTGAATTCATCAGATGTTTGATAGTAATTTGAACATTTTAAAACAAACCTTCCAGGGATATTTCTATAATTCTATGTGTGTAAGCTTCCGAGTTTATGCGGTTGCTAATTGCAGACTAGTTTTGAGCCACATGTTGTACATACTTTCTGCTTGATGTATAAGCTCCTTAGTGGACCTGTGTTTAAGGTCAACCTGTAGAGAGTATTTTTATTAGCAATTATTTAATAGTATGACAGAATTTTGTTTTTTATGGGGGGGGGGGGGTGATGTATTTGAGCAATGGGCCAATGATTGACGGGCCATTTCGGTTTGAAAAAAGTGGCGGGAAAAAAAAATGTAAAATGTCAAGCTCAGACAATTTATATATATAAATATATATAAAAAATAAAGAAGATTTTCCTCATAAAAAAAAAAATTAACAAGTGTATGAATGACAGCCATGCATATACTACTAATCAGAATGTAAGTATTTTTTGTTAATGTTTGCAGAAGGGCGTCCAGCTCCCAATGTACCTCAAAATGCTCCTGCTAAGTTAAACATTGACATGTCAAACAGCGTAACCATTACTCTCCTAAATAAGAGGTTGGCTAAAGTTCAAAACATCTTATACGACACACATTGACTCTTATGTAGCGATTTCTAGGGAGTTGCAATTCCTCCAACGCGAGTTCTGATGCATAAAACGGATAAATAGTAAAAAGTCGTCAATGTACGCTGTCCTTGCTGTCTTCTGACTGTTGTTCAAGTCATGATAAAAACTCACGAAAAATTATCTGGCGCCCTTCATCAGTCTCTTTGAGTTTCTGGCCAATGTACCAAATGCTTGCACAACCAAAAGTATGCACACGAATGCAAACACCCTCCTACACACATTTTAGACTTTATGATTCTAGTACCTAGAACTCCAATCTTGTATTATCTGCATTTTTGACCGGGGAAGTTGCATTATTAAGTACCATTCTCTACATCAAACACACTCTACATAGAGTAATACTGTTGTGTCCTGTCTGGTAAAGGTGCCCATGGCTAGCAATTCCGTGGTCTACCAACCGTAAAATCAGACGGATTTCAGCCAGCTTTGAGAGTCCCATTCCACAGGACCCTTTCACAAGCACGCACACACACAAACACACACGCGCACACACCTAGGGCATAGCCGCAACAATCAGATGCTTCAGATGGAATTCCAATTGTAGGAGTAAAAAGCCAACAGCCCTCTGGCAAGCACCCAGGCGGACACGACCTCTCAGCCTGATCGGTTTTGGAGTTGGCTTGGCTCCTGAGAGGGAGCAAGAGAAAGAATCGTTTGGAAGCTTAAGTAAAGAAAAATCGATACTTTTTTGAGGTGAGCGTGCTTGCTTTTGGGCTCAAAAAGCAGTTGATCTTTAAACTAAAAGCTGCTCTCAGTGACAAATACAAGCCAGAGAACAAGACAAACTAATTAGTCCATTAGTGACAAGCTTTATCCCCAAACAACGACCGCAGTACATTGCGATACTTTTTTGGGGACTTACTACACACAATGCTATGCAAAAGTCCTAAGATAACATTAACAATGCATAATTACGGAAACTAAGAGTCAGCTACTGCTGACAACTGATCATTAGCAGGAAGCTTCTTCCCAAATTTCAATAGAATAAAAGCCTAGCTGCATTTTTCACCACAACAGTTTGATTGTTATTCATCATTATGTAGCACCATCTCGGAAAAAAACAGAGCCTGTTTAAGAGAAAAAAAGAGAAAAACTTCACAGCACACCACCTGTCATGTTATGTTTGGAATGGACTTTATGGTTTTTTGATTTTGTGGGCTATCAAGGTTGGCTGGTTTCTGTTTTTGTGGGTTTTTGTTCACGTTTCTGAATTCATGTTTCTTTTCTCCTTGACAGTGTCTCGTCAGTGTCATTGTGCCCACCTGTGCTTGTCAACCTGCCCCCTGTATGTCGACCAACCAGATACCAAATGGATACAGAAGAAAACAAGAACAAAACGGTAATTACAACGGAAATTGGCAAAACAATGCCTAAACGAGTGACAGTATGACAATAACCCAACACCAAGTGAAAGAAAAATGGAGACTAAATGCACACAAAACTAGGGAGACAACACAAAACAGTTGGACAGGAAACAATTGGATGAGGGAGCTGGTTGGTCGACACACAGGGGGCAGGTTGACAATCACTGGTGGACACGATGACACTGACGAGAAAGTCAAGGCGAAGAGAAACATGAACTCAGAAACATGAAAAAAAAAAACAACACAAAAACAGAAAACCCCGATAGCCCACAAAAATACAAACAGAACAAACCATCAGAGAAGCGGCAGTAAAACAGGCCAAATATATTGTCAGGGTAACAGTTGCACAGTAGGTGTGGTTTCACCAAATACGAGTGGATGAATAGGCTTCCCGTCACGATAACTGCCGCCCATGAGGCGAATGCTCCACAGCCTTCTCTCAAATAGTTTCCTTTAAGCATAGGCTTTTGTGGAAAATCGAGGCCATTGTGGAAATCTTAATTTGAATACTTTCCCATGAAGAACTGACAACCTGACAAGCTAGCCAATAAGAAGTAGGAAATGGGCTTTCCTTTTACCTCAATTGTGAAGTAGCTACAAGGGTGGCAGAACACCTCAGATGAAATAACTTTAATAAACAGGCACACACCACTGCACAGTTCCTAGAAAGGAACACACAAGGAGTCAGTGATGCTCGCAATCCCTCGGCCAAGCTGACAATGCCCAGCGGCACACATCCTATCAGGAGGTAGTGTCTGCAAAAGACATTGACACAGTCTTCCTTAAACCATGCGCGCACACACACACACACACACACCATGCTCAGCCTGAGAAACGAAAAGGGCAGCAAACACGATCTGGTCAAATCAAAAGCAAAGATGTAGACAAAAAAAGGTATGAATCTGTTACATTAATATAGAGTGTCAGCCAAGTTTGCCTTGAAGATGACAGAAAAGTAAACAGGGGTGGAAGAAATTACATTGGAAAGTTATTCTGACCTCTTGTTACCTCGGAAGTGAGGACACACACACACACAGTCATAGACGCTGCTGTGTTAGAGTTGAGCTAAAAATAAAAAATGAACGCTGATGTTCTCACAATATGGAGGTGGGGAGTCATTTGTGTAAATATTTATTTTGACCTTGGCCTTAGGTTGACTCCAATCACTTTTGGCGCTAGTTCCAGAGTCAGTTTTCATTTTTGAATATTAAAACCCCAAAACACCGTGAGCGGCTCTGGCAAAAGGGCCCATATGGGTCCAAAAAATGAGCACAAACCTAAACAATTGACAAAGTTTCAGCAAGCTCAATCTTGCAAGTTTAAAATCCCTTCTTTTGAGAAACTTGAATTTTATGTTTTGCTGTATATAGTTTTCAAAGGTCCATTGCAACATTATGGAAAAAATATTCACAACAAACTACCAGGAAATCATTTCCAATAGAAAGGAGGGACATCAACTGGACCATCAAGTGGACCTCCAATTTACGACATCCCTGCCTTGTTTTTTTCACCCTACGACGTGGACCGACGTTTTTTTGTCCCCTCTTTATGCCATTTCTTTCACCTTACTACACATCCAACATGGCTTTCTGTGTGTGCAACACATCCAACATGGCGGTCAGTGTGCGCTCATAAGTCTATACACTCGTCAGTGCTTACATTACTACTATGCTGGTCTGCTAGTAGTCGGCGTCATGACTCCCTAAGGTACTGGTCTACTATTGGTCGGCGTCACTGGGTTATGAAGATGCTGGTCTGCTATTGGTCGGTGCACGGTGTCAAAAAGATGGCTGCCTAAAAACTTGATCTTGTATGAGAGTGCTTTCAATATTATTTATTGTGCATTGTAATGCTTAATTCAAAGTTTAATTGGTTAGCCATTGGTCCAGAGATTGCTAGTGATGCTAAAGAGCGAAGTAAGAAGATATATGGAAACGAAGCTGGAGATTATCAAGAAATTCGAAGAAGGCTAAGCTAGGCTAGCCTTGGCAACTCTCACTAGGGAATATGGCCATAACAATCTTGTCATGTCGCTCAAAGTTAATTAAAGTATGTACAGCATATAGCAAATACAGCTTGAAAACGCGAAAAAAGCATGTGAAATAGCAAGGGATCACTGTATAGTAAAACTCCTCTACAATGAAACCTGCATGTGCAAAAAAATCCCCCAGTGTGAAAAAGAATCCATTCATCCATGTCTTTCCCTCTTTCTTACTTTCTCATACAAGGAAAAATCTCTCTGTTGCATAATATTTTTTTTTTTCTTGCATCAATTGAAATTCACTACGGTGAAAACAAGCTTGCAGCAAAAGTCTAGCTTGGTTTATACGCTGGCACCCGTTTTGCACCACTTAATACTCGGAGCGGCTCAATCGATATTCTCCCATACCATAGGTGGCAGTAAATCGACTCAACGTTACTACTCTATAACAGAGATAGAGAATCCTAGTAGATTCAAATGATCTAAATTCTTCCAAGCGTTTTTTACCGCCTCATTTCCCCCCAATGTGTTGCCAGCCAGGAATGGTTTACAGTATTTAGATCACGGTATTCCTTTTCGGACGAATAATAAAGATGATTGTGGCGGCGTGTTTCCATAGGCACTAATTCGTCCGCCATGTCTGCTTGTAAATAAATTCCGGAATATACGCATTGCGGAAAATCCTCGTGGAGGGGCGTGGTTGCCGAAATATCATTTTGACTCGTGCAGTCGCGCTGAGATTAAACCAAGCCAACACTTGGACACATGATAAAAGCAGCGCAGATGAAAGATGGATAAAGCAAAGTAAAAGACATTATGCAAAAAAGTATGAAAATGGAATGCTTATTGTAGATTTGGCAATTTCTTTATTTCTTTTTTAAAATGTTTTGTTTTTCAGTCAGATAGTAGATTTAATTCAAAGTAATACAAAAGGAACACCCTAAGTCATTTCAACTATGCGCTGTATACATTATGGGCGGTGGTTACAACCAATCACAACAATCATTTCATCTTCCTCTTTAAACCGTTAACAGCGTTCATATTAGATTTAGGTGGACTTCTGACTCTGTTATGAATGGAAAATTTGTCACTGACATACATGCTTGTTATATATTGAGGATTGATCGAAACATTACATTATTTACATACTATTTCAGGACACTATAACAAACAAGAAATTCAAAAACATTTGTACTATCATGATGGTGTTTGTGACATTGATTGCATTTGTGCATGCAAGAATACATTAAAGTAGAAACAGCCTTGTTACACAACGAAATCCTCGACCTGACAATTAATATATACCTATACACCTGTACATCGTGTGAGGACAAGTAATTCAAATATTGGATGACTAACAAACGTTCCCGGCTGGATCCCATGATGACAAGATTGTAAACAATACGGTTGTACGCAAGTCAGCCTTCTGTTTAATTGCCTGCTGGAGGGTAACATTATGGTGCATTTTCCAATTTTATAACTTGCTATGTGCATTTATATGGCTAAATCATTTTGTAAAATGCCGTTTGAGGCGAGGAACTACAGAGAGTTTCCCCAGGATGCGAGCAATAAACATACACTACGATACACACGATGCACAATATTTACTAATCTATTATTTTCATTCTCTTCAACTACAATTTTAACGTTCTGGCTGTTGGGACGGTAAAATGTAGACCTCAAGGAAGGTAATACTGGAGAAATCTTAAAATTCATATTTTTGTCCACACAATTTATATATTTTATTCTCGTGAAACATACAGCATATTATTACAACATAGTTGCAACATAGTTGCCATATAAAAACATACAAATACTTTTACTAAACTGATACCAAAAACTGATGTTGGTGTTTCTCAAAAGAAAAAAAAAGATATCTAACTTTTAATGTCGCATTATTTCTTAAAAATAATATAAATCATTGATGATGCCCTTGTCTAAACATACAACAATCTACAGTATTGATCTTGTGGGATGTCCTATAAAAGAGGGCAAACGATTGATGTCATACTTTTCATATACATATGGAGGTAGGTGCCGATGAGTAGAAAGGACAAACTATCGTTTTATTACAAAAAAATTAAACTATTGATGTTAAACTTTCCTAAAAAGGAGACTTTTCGTTGCCCTTTAGAAAAGATGAATGTTTTCCCAAATTGAAGAAAAAAAATAATTGTGTTGTAGTTCCCTAAATGTGAAGTGTAATTGCAATAAAATAAGAATTGTCATCATTTTTTTTTTCATTTGGCTAATTTTTTTCTGTTTTAGACTAAGATGAATTCTGTATAAAAGCTGTAAGAAGTAATTAACTATTGTTGAGAGTTGATTTGTTTTGCTTTTGTTAAAAAGGATACAGGTATACCTTTTACAATTTCTATAGATAATAATCCTATTTATAGTCATCTTATCGAGTTTTCTCTTTCCTCTTGGGGGCTTGGCAAAATATAAATGAGAAGCACTGATTTATTTAAAAAGAAAAATCTATTAGTGTTGCCGTTTTCTACTAATACCGAAATCATTTGGGCTGGTAATATTTTTATTTATTTGTTTTTTTACTTTTATGTCATTCTTGGTTCAAGACAACACAACAGTTGAAGGGAACAACTGTGCCTGTAGGTCTCCTTCTGACGAGCCTACCATTAATGTTTAATTAACAAAGTGTCCCCATCGGTGCTAAATGGAGCCATTTAATGGCAGCTGAGGTGTCATCCTGCCGCGAAACACCTTCTTACCGGTGTAAATTGACCGGTTCCGTCACTGCTGACGCCCCGGAGAGATTTTTCATGATTAGCTCATTTTTCATATGGGCTCCATGCACTCAGCACTTTTCCAAAATGGCTTGTGCGCGCTGCGGGGCGCAAGTTGCAATTGAAAGGGTTTTCCACCAAGGGCTGGAAGTAAAGGCTCGACTGGGATGAAGCTGAGACAACCAAAGCACACACGCGCACGCATCCAAGTTAAAGATCCGTCATGTTGCCCACTAATGAAGCGCCTCTCTGTAGCAGCAGCGTTTGTATCATTCTCCTATAATTAACACCTCAGCAGATGAAGCGCCTCGACCACAGTGCAGCTGCTAATTTGGCCCAAATGCATTCGCGCAACTAGCTGCATTAGTCCCCATTCCAATCAAAGCGATAATTGTGTTTTTCGTAATTGAAACAAATTACACATGGTAGGGCAGGTGTGGACCTCATGCCAGTCGAATTGTTGTTGTTTTTAATGATCTCATTTGTTTGCTTGCTTTTGTGTAAATTGCCAATCCGACACTGTCGGGAGTGAGTGCGTAACATGGTATGAATGCAATTTAAGACTGATGTACCTGTACAATCGTTTTAGTGGCAAAATGGACAGACACATTTAACAAATTTCTCACTCTAGATAGATAGATAGATAGATAGATAGATAGATAGATAGATAGATAGATAGATAGATAGATAGATAGATAGATAGATAGATAGATAGATAGATAGATAGATAGATAGGAGATGGATAGATAGATAGATAGATAGGAGATGGATATGATATATGAGAATGTGCGTGTCTGTGCATTAAAATGTCATTTCCTGTCTCACACAAAGAAGGGTTATTTTGCTTCAATCTGCAGAATGATTTATGCAACTGATCATTCATTGATTACGCTGACATTCATCCGAGCGCTAATTATCGCTTGACATTTCCGCTAAGCGCTGCATCGTATTGATTTGAAATGTTTGGAGTGTGAGTGCTTGACTGCAACTATTTCTTTATAAATAATTGCAAATTTGAGGTGTGAGGTACAGACAGGGTTTTTTATGATGATCGAAGCTGACGATGACAAAGTTCACAATGCGAGCTCGAAGGCTGTTGTGATGTCAATTTATTTAGCAAGCACAGGGTGGTATAGGCCATTGGTTCTCAAAGTGGGGTCCGCGGGTTGTAGCCTGACAGGAGGGGGTTTGTAAAAATGTATATTTGTTTAATTTAATTTTATTTTATATTAAATTGTCAATGCATTCAGGAATTTTCAATAAGTTAGTCACTAAATATATGGCAGCAACCTGTCTGGGGAAAATGGACCCATTTTATGATGAAGAAGTGTGCAATTTATTTTGTAAACTCCCGTATGGCTGAAAAGTAACAAAAATATACGTGGCAAATTGAACATGATTTGATTGAATAAAATGTTTCTCTGCAAACATTTGCAATGGGGGTCCTTGAAAAATTTGCTTTCCAAAAAGGGGTCCCTTAATCCAAAAGGTTTGAGAACTCCTGGTATAGGCCAATTAACAGCAGTTATCTGAGATGGATGAAAAAGGACCATAATGTATAATCGTTATTCCACAAATGCAATCATTAATCATAATGCGGTGATTAGACTAGGCCAAAGACATATACTGTCTCGCACTTTGAAAAATTAGTGTACTTAGAACAGAACAAAACTAATTTACCATACATATAAAATGAACACATTATCATGCTGGGCTTTCAAAAAACAAACGCAGGCAGTATCCAAAGCTATAATTTTTCTTCTAATGGGGTTTCCTGTTTCTTGGTTTGAAAATAACATGGAACAACAATATAAAACTATGTAGCCGTTTTATTGTACAAATTCAACTGACAGTAGAACGCCTACTCTGTATTTATTAGTAAAATACATATAAGAAAGAAAATAGTTTCTGCATGCCCTGAAACATTCACCGTCATGATTATTTCTTATCCTGCTGAACAGCTTTTAAGTTTTTCCTCCCAGGCTCTACAGTTTGCCTTGTGCTCCCGCTAATACAAGCTGAAAGTGTGGGAGGCTGTGCAATATAAATCCGTGCTTTATAAAGGCAACCTCCTGCCATATTTTTGAAAAAAAAAAAAAAAAAAAGATATATTTATACAGACTAGCCCATTGTTGTTGTCATGCATTGCCGCTTTTCACTCAGATATTGTATTGATGCACACACAATCTTGACCTTGGTGCGTTTCATTATAAATTGGGCTTGGTTGCAGGTAGCAGGCCTCTTTGACCCCCGTCTCACAACCTTCACGTTGGCAAATGCAGAGACCTTGCCATGAAGAATTGATGCATGGAAAGGAATTGCTTCCCTGCTTGTTGTTTTGGTACATTTTTTTCAGGTTTCCTTACAGATGGTGCAGAGGTGTTTGTAACAAAAATGGTAATGGGAAGGGAGGGCAAGATTAACTTTCTGGTCTTCGAGGCTATAATCTTGTTAACAACTGCAGTATAGTGCAGATCAGGCACTAGTGAGCTGGAATTATGGCAAGCAACAAACTGCAATTGATGAAAATTAAGTTTCCGAAATAGAAAAGGAGAGCCCAAGCTGCTGTACTGCATTAAGTAATGAGATTAAGAAAAAGAAAATAGAATTGCTTTTTACATTTATGAACACTGTATGCATGCATAATCAACATCATACACATTGGCTTACATTCCACACAAAGTAACTGTCATTCATCATCATGCCTCACAATTTATACTTACTGTTCCAATATGACCTTCAATGTAGAGTATTATGCATGCATAATATGCTTATCAACAGGTTTTGATATGCTACACCAGTGCTTCTCAATTATGTTTTACAAAGTCCCTCTAGGAAAAAGAAAACATTTCACCCACCCCCCACTTGCTGTGTAGCGACTGTAAATAAGATCATTCTATAGAAAAAAAATGCGTAGTTGCAATATACGGTATTTTCCACATTACAAGGCGCACCTAAAAGCCTTTTTTAAAAGCCTATTGCAGTGCACTTTTATTTTTGGGGGTAGAAAAAAATAAAATAATTTTTTTCTTTACATTGCAGTTCAGTTATAAATGTATTTTTCACAATTACATTTTTATGTCATCCTGTTTGTCATTTTGACGTGCTATAAATGCTTTTCAAGCAATTTTTTGGTTCAGAAAGCACAATTTTGTAAAATGAATCCAGATTTCATATATATATATATATATATATATATATATATATATATATATATATATATATATACAGTGGGCCCCCGGGTTACGAACTTAATCCGTTCAGCGGCTACGCTCGTACCTCGAATTGCTCGTATAGCGGGCAATCCAAACCCATGTTAATTCGTGAATGCGTGCAACGCGCGCAGAAGCCTTAGGTAAAATCATCACGCTGTACGCATATATTAATAATGAGTGACATAATCTACTGTACAGTTGGATTAAATAACAAATACAAAGGAAAAATGACTTTTACCTTTGGAAAAACGTGACTTGTGCTGAGATAAGCAGAGATGAGCAGAGATGAATGCTCGAAGTCAATACGGTAAATCAGATATGCTATTGGTCTTACAGTGTCACAGTAACTTTTTCAGTCAGGGTTTTCTCTACTTCCTTCCATCCCAACCAGCTGTGCCATCAAGCTAGATAAAGGCGTTCGGCCAATAGCATATCGGCACTTCTGTGATTGACGTGTGACGCCGGCCAATAGCATCTCCGTGAGTGAGACCGGGTGACCTTAATCGACCAATAGCATATTGGCGTCTCCTTGACTGACTGATAATTATTCGCACTTGTTTTTTAAACGGTTGGAATGTATTGACATCTTATTGATTAAAACACATTTAAACCTGTGACGATTTTTTGTCCTGCAATCGGCACACTTAATTTCATGTCAGCTGTTTTTCCCCGACGTGAATTGAGCTGGGTGGAGGCGGAGGGGAGGTTATATGTGTTGTATTAACTAGGCACCACACTTATAGCTTGTTCGAGCGTCAGTTCACTGTTGGTCTCAACTCACAGAATTGCAACAATGGCGCTGTCCCAAACCATGTCGGGAGGTCGCCGACTAACATGACATGCAGTTTTGTCAAGCAACCATTATATAGCACTGTAATATCACCCGTAACAGGGTGCAGGGATTAACGTCTTGAGTTAATACGGCAACGCAGCTAGGCTATTGCTCTTACAGTGTTACAGTAACTCTTTCAGTCATGGTGCAAATCACGGAGATACTAAAACATCATCCTCTTATTTCTTCCTTTACCGCTGCTAGTAATTTTAGAAGCTATGTCTAACAGATAAAGTTTGCAAAGTCTTCAAAACATTCCGTTTTTCACTCATTTTCTCTACTTCCTTCCATCCTGTCCCATCAAGCTAGATAAAGGCGTTCGGCCAATAGCATATCGGCATTTCTGTGATTGACGTGTGACGCCGGCCAATAGCATCTCCGTGAGTGAGACCGGGTGACCTTCATCGACCAATAGCATATTGGCGTCTCCTTGACTGACTGATAATTATTCGCACTTTTTTTTTTAAACGGTTGGAATGTATTGACAATTAATTAAAAAAAACACACATTTAAACCAATGACAATTCTTTGTCCTGCAATCGGCATATTTAATTTCATGTCAGCTGTTTTTCCCTTTAGCTGTACAAACACTACACTTAAATGATAATATATTTAGACACCGTGAGTGAGACAGTCAGTGTGAGGTTGTAAGACCAATAGCGTTCACGTTACCGCCACAAGTATCTGTTAATGATTGTAGGTGACGCATCTACTGAATATGTTGACGCAGTTAGGCGAGAACATTTCTACATACTCATTGGCTGGTTAGTCGGAATGCTCAGTAAGGCGAGTGGTTTGCTCGTAAGCGGAGGACAAAAATCTCCCTGATCCACGCTCGTAAGGCGAATTGTTCGCAAATCAGGGTGCTCGTAAGCCGGGGGCTGACTGTATGTATATATATATATATATATATATATATATATATATATATATATATATATATATATATATATAAATAAAACAAAACAAAACAATATAAGGCTTTTTGCTGCAATTTGATTTTAATAATTAGGTTTAATATTTAATTCAATGATAATTACTTTCTTTTAAACTCTTGATTTGTCTTGGCATTGATCCAAACCGTCTTTTAATGTAATCAAGAGTTTATTTTTCACCCCATGCATAAGATTTCTACAAATCACCTTTATTCTAACCCTCTCCAGGCAGGCATTCCTAATTTGCAACGATTTTATGAGAGTCTTCTAGGTATTCCACATTAATATTGATCGAGGCATTTTTTCTTAAAAGTTTGAAAAAAAAAAAAGAAACTTAAATTGAGCCTGAAAGGGATAAATTTCTGATCGTCTATTAATAAAGTTTGACTGACTTATCTGATTGTTTTGTTGACATTCCCTATAGCGCAGCTTCATCTTGTGGATGCAAACTGTAACCCCAGCCACAGTAGCTTCTAATCTATACACCTTATAATTCATATGAACATAGTTTTAAAATCGGCCATTCATTGAAGGTGCGCCTTATAATCCGGTGTGCCTTGTACTGCCAAAACTACATTAAATAAAACTTCAACAAATGTTAACTTTTAAGCCTGTTCCTTCATCCGCGCCCGCCTTGACATGGCCTCTTGCTCGCATGGTGAATCATAATCCATTATGTCATTTGATTTGCAGTTCCCGTCTTGAACTAATTTCATAACTGCTGTAGCACAATGGGATGATATTTATTAGTTACCAGGGCAAAACAGGCATCACCTTAACCATCGGTTTCTTTTATTCTCACTTGTTTTAGACTTGAATCTCTTTAAAATCCTTCCGAATCGTTAGAGTAATTATACATAGGTTATCCCATATTTGTTTCTGCAACATGTATATTGGTAGACATGGATATTTTCTGTTGGAATTGTCAGGTCACCTGCAGCTGAAATGAATCACAGGCATGATAACCCAAGGACCTAATCAAAGACATGATGACCTGATGACCTAATGACCTAATCACTGGCACGATGACCTAATCAGAGGATGGAAGAGTAACGGGTCTGTTGCCATGTTTCTGGGAAAGAAGATAGCAGTGGACTGATAGTATATGAACTTCTACCTCCATCCCCTCACTATCAGAAACCGATTGTTACCTTGCTGTCATAATGTCTGCCCTAACCTTTTAGGGCAGCAAGTGGTTTTGTAGCTAGGGCTAATCCGAATGAATAAATGTGGGGCGGACAGTAAGTGTAACCAGATGGGAAGGAATTCTGAAATGAGGTGAAGGTTACTGTCCTCTCTCCTTGCAAGTGAAATGCTCTTGTCTTCCTTTCTGTTTGTTGCTTATTAAAGGGAGTATGTGTAATTTTTCGCATGCGCCAGAGGGAGCTTTACAGTAAATGCAGCAATACACACTCCTCCTCTGGCTGTCCGTCGCTATAACAGACATGGCGACCTCCGGAGGAGTGCCAACCCCCATGTAATATCATTTAATGACAACTATACCTATGGTTTTATTTAAAATATAATCTTGATCGCTAAGAACACATTTATTTGCAACTTTTTAAAATTTAGATTAATTTATTAATTTTTAATGAAAAACGGTCTGAATCTCACATAGTGTCACTTGTTGTAGGTTGCCTGATTTAAATGCTGTTTGTTTGTTTTTAAACTTTGTTGGTCGTTCCCCTTAATAGGAAGCGTGAAAGAAGTTGCACACAACTGACGCAGAAAGCTAAATTGTTCACAAGAATGAGAAGTTAACATCTAAAACCTCATAAAGGAAGAATTGTTTTTTTTTTGTAAAAAAGAATTTAAAATGAAATTGACTTTCATTATAGTTATTATAATTATTATAGTTTATTATAGTTACGATAATGGTGTCAGGTTTTGTTAGGCCAGCAGAGAAGGCCTTGCTGGCCCTGGTGGACCACCACTGTGTATTATAGGCATTTGGTGATCATTTTCACTTCTCTGATACGTTTTTTAGTACAAGTATCATGGTCTATGGGACATGCAGTCCCAGTGAAATAGAAATGGGAAAATATTAACTAATTTACCAAGTATCCTAGACTTATAAACAAGTAATATATACCATGAGTTGAAAAAAAAAAAAAGAATCGGATGTGAAAGGGTTAAAGAAGAGGTTTGTGGTTGACTGCAGCATACCAGACCCGACTGGTTGCCCCCACATTATCCCAGCAACAGCAAGTCCACACGAACCGAACGTGCAGTGCCTCCTAATGACCCATAAGAGCATTAAATACGTTACGTCCAAGCAGCTACCTGGCACATACTGAAAGCAAGTGATTTTTTTTTCCCTGAATAGAACTGTAAATAATAATAATTCCTCCCAGCTGGATGGTAGATTAAAGCTATATTTCAGCGGAAAAGCTTTAAAAGTGGCATGGTGACTGCAGGCATAGAATGGATCATACCGCGTCCTTTATCATGATGTCTCATTTTGTGTCACACTTCACATCAATTATACACCGAAACGCTTGTTCACGTTAGTAGGAGGCCTTGACACATTCACTAGCTTGTCATGATAAAATGCTGTCAACACGGATGAATTCCATATAGACACTGTCAGTCACAAACAGTATTTAATTTATGGTTAAAAACAGGGCACCTAACACCAAAACCCTCACATGAACTCTAGCCCAGTCCTAATTCTTTAGAATTCTCAACACTTATCATAAACCTATTTTGCATCTAACCCTTAACCGAGCCAAGGGGTCGTAAACCGACGGCTCCGGAGCCGCATGTGGCTCTTTCATGCTTATGTTGTGGCTCTCCATGGTTTGGGAAAATAAATAATGCTTAAAATAATGCTAACATAGGTTTGGATAGCCCGTCATACGGTGAATTCGCCTTACGACCCCAACCGTGGAAGGGATTGATCTCGTAACACAGGGGCCCACAATAATGGCATGAGACGGTGTGCATGCTACGGTGCTAGACTGCATGCTAATGCTAAAGTTTGTCATTGTGGCTCCCCAAGTCGCCGAGATATGATGTTCACGTTTCTCTCCCTAATTTCTCGAAGATCAATGCAATAAAACTCAGTTATAGTAGTTGGGTCGTGCAAACTTTTCTTCCCCTACCTTTAACTGGTACTCCATTTTTAACTTTTAAAAGACACCATTCTTGGTGCGTTTACTTAATCAATTGGCGTGAGCAATTAACCCACTGTGAAAAAGATAGATTGTTATTGTTACAATCGCATATAGTGAATGTTACTATTGTGCTAAAATTCTGCTTACAGGAAACCCACTTCTTCATATAAACCACAAAGGGTGCGCCTATTTTCTTGTCATTTAGAAGAATATAAGCAAAAATGTCTTTGAATCCGTCCATGCTTCAGTGCAGCGAAAGGAAAACGGCATCATTATTCACTCTGCAAACCCGCCTCCTATACCCCATTTCTTTTTTGACCAGAGTCTTGAAATCCTGGTTTCGAGCCGATGGAGGGAGGGAAGAAAAAAGAAAAAAAACACTTTATCCACTGGCTCAAGCTGTCAGAAGCAATTGTTGCCTCAGCTTTCTTATCAGCCAGGAGATCCACAAGCTGATTGAAAGTGCACTCTCACGACGGCCTGGCTGGCATGTCGCATTGACCTCGGCTGAATCGTCAAAAATGTGCACCTGAGGCTTCCTGGTATGAAACATGTATGTTAGTGCTGCAAGCCCTTACATCAGCACAAGTTTTCTGCTCATTTTCTTAGGAAGTGGAGTTGAGAATTTTGTTTTATTTCATTTTATTATGAAACACATTTTTTGGGGGGGTTGGATGTGCACTTTATTAACCCCTGGGTGTCCTTGGATTTATCACTAGTTTGGCCTTATTATCACCATCAATATAATTTTAATTTCAACGCCTCAAACTATTCAGTGGCATCAGCCCTATCCATCCATGTACATACACTATATATATATATATATATATATATATATATATATATATATATATATATATATATATATATATATACATACATACAATATTTCCAATTTTTAATGGTAGTAGATGAGCCGACATGTACTAAATTTGACCAGTAAGAATATTGTCTTTTGTGAGAACCCCGCCAAACTCTGAATTAAAGACTATTTGATCAAAAATATAAAACATGGGTGTAAAACTCAAGGCCCACTACACCGTTTTACGTGACCCGCAAAATGCTCATTTGATTTCAAGGTTCTGGCTAAACTATCAAACTTGAAAGTTGTCTTCAATTTACAAACCATTTTTGCTCCCAATCTGTTTTTTTACCAGCGTCTGATTTTTATATTAGGTAATGACTTCACAGTCATTCCCCTTCTGGCAGAAACTATAACTACAATACGGCCTACGATAAAAATGATTTTGACACCCCTGTTACAAAATCATGGCATGAAATTGTTTTCTAACCGCTCAGGTGGTGTGTAGGCAGGCAGCTAGCTGAATGTGTGCTAACTAGCGAAGTAGACAGGCAGCCATTTTATTTAGCGCTTTCCTGTATGCGCAGTCCACACAAAGTTTTCAGTATGTATAACAAATCCCCGTTGAAAAAAGAAGAAAAAAGTTTGACAGTACATAAAAAATGAATCAATGACCTTTTGACATGTTCTCCCCACATCTCAGAGACGTGCGTTTTAGTTGTCACGTGATCTCCTGGCCCGGGCCAGCACAGTGACAACAAGTAGCCAGCAGCTTGAGCGAATATGAGCGCCTAACACTGTATTTTATGTTTTCGGTCCTTTATACTGTTGCTGTAAAAAGTTTTAAAGGCGCACAGCGGAGCGCAAGAGGACAGCCAGGAGCCCTTTGGAGAAGCGCTGGCCAAAAAAGCCTCCGGGCTTAGACGAGCAGATCACAACTTGCCGGGTCAGGTATACGATATTGACCTCCTGCAGGTACTCTGCTGCACCACCACCGCCATTCCATGTTTGCCTGCCCCCGTGGACATAAAAATAATCATCACCCTCATAATAATAATGCATTTTTCATTTCCACACTTCGCTGCTTGTGGCCCTTTGTGGAACATGGTGCATTTTAAAAATGTGTTTAAAAGTAACAAATATGCACACGCTGTAGCTGTTTAAAGCGTCATGCAAATCATTTCATTGTCAGCGCGAGCAGCTTGTTATGCCTGCTGGATGTTTAATTCATAAAGGGGAGATTGAATGATGGCGCGTATTTTTACCCCCGAGCAGTTCTTTATAATAAAGCAGCTGCAAGCCTGTCGTAAAGGCTAATAAAGTTGAGAGCACAAAATTTCACCTGCATGCATTAAGGAATGCGTGCTTCTTCATGAGTTGATAATTGATGCTTCGTCTCCACCAGTAATGTTTCTTCTTTTTGTTCTTTTCTTATTATGATTTTGACCTCACATTGCCTCATGTGCCTCCCGGCCCTCTTGCGCACGCACACAGTTCACTAAGGGATTCTCATTAAAGAAACATAAAGTCACACACAATATTTATCCGCTTGCTTACTTTCGTGCATAGCAATTTAAAGTATATCGAATGTTTCTGCATTGCCTCCCAATGGAGTACAATAAAAAACAAACGTTATGTACAGGATACTGTACTGTACATATACACATGTTCTGCAACAGAGGATTTTATAAGATACTGCACTTTCTCTAATTGTGACCCATTGAGAGTTTGGCAGGTTTTCTATCCTTTAATTAAACATTTAATGAAGTTGTTTTTCATTTATTGTTTATTCGGATTTGTCTAAAAAAGGTGCGGGAAAAAACTCAAAAAGCAGGTAGATGAGTACAGAGGGTAATGCAGTAGTTTCTGAAGTAGGGTTTCAGACTGAGTTTAAGGTTTCAAAAAGGGATTAGTGTTTCACACATGGGTTTTCAACTATGGTTAGTGGGAGAGTTTTAAACTAGGGTTATGGTTTCAATCTTGGGTTAAGGGTTAAGGGTTCAAATTAGTAAAACCCAGTCCTTTCTCAAATTGTGGTACAGCCCCTCCTCCATGGCCATGTGAAGTGTAAATGTGATAAAATAATAATTAGCATCTTTTTTTCAGGCACTTGCTTTTTCCTTGTGTCAGTGTTAAAAAGGATAAGGTTTTAGGTATATTTATACATTTTTGTACAGATGCAGTAAAAAACAACTCAAGTAAAAGTCAACAAAACCTGTGAGTGTGTGCAAAAATACGCCCTTTGTGAAAAAAAAATTCATGTCATTCTGGGGGGGCGGGGGCTTTGCAAAATATTTTTGAGAAGCACTGATGTAACCCTAGGTAGGTTAGGTACTGAGGTAAGTAAGTAGGATGGCAGCAGACAAAAATACTATTTTGGTGATGTCAGATAGGACTGTTAATATTTAAAGTGACTTTTTTTAAGAGAGAGACTATCAGGTTCACATGTTAGACATGTGTGTGAAACTATACATAAAAAAAGACAGAAAAGTTTTTTTTTGTTTTTTTTACCAGCTCATGCTTGAGGAGAACGAAGAAGGACTGCACAAGTACATTTCTGCTGCGTTCTGCAGCAGCATCTCTGAACGCTCCCTTTTTATTTGATTCAGAGGTCCCTAGTTAGATGAAGGTTACAGCCCCTCCGGGGAGAAAAAAGCATGGCCGGAATCCAGTTCACTTGTCCTTCTTTGTGTATGCACGTGAGTGGAAGATTAGTACATGTGTGGTAAAACATTCTGTGTAGCAAGACATTTTGCAAAATATTTTGTGGATAACAATTGACGGGAGTCTGTGGTTGAGCCTGAGAAGTTTGAAGGCGAAGTTTGAGACAGCAACATTCTCAAGGCAACCTTCTTATAACATGATATTTTCCCATTGCAAGCAGTGCATTCATTTTCACGGCAAAGTATTTCTTCATTGCAAGCAGTTATAGTGATATTAGCAAACGTATAATCACTATTTTTACAATTATTCCAACAGACTACTTTGCATTTTGATCAATTATTTTATTAGATTTTGTGATTGAACATGATGCGTTTCTCTTTTTTTTATCTTGGGGGGAGTGGTACACTAACTGCACATGACACTATATTTTTTCCCCCACAACCTGGCTTAGACAAAGATCTTCTACCTGACGCCATTATTCGCTGCTGAGACTGTTACTCTGCATTTTTTCTTTGTGATCTCGCTCTTTCCTTTCATTCTCTAACGTTTAATCCTCACAGCTTTGCTCAGCTACAAAAAGTGTTTTCTTTGTTGTTGTTGTTGTTACCTGTGCACCGCTTCTACCCGCAATCATTTGTAAAGGGCAGCGTTCCAAATGGTGACAAGAGTGTATACGTGACTATGCGACTGTCAGTTTCCTTTCCGTGTTGATTCCATCTCCCTAAAGAAATTACTGCAAGGAGATGAAGACCAAGGAAAAGCAGAGCGGATAGTGGGGAGTATAAGAAAGATAAGCTGGAAGATTGTGTGCATCCGGAGGGAAAAAAGGGGGTCACCTTATCAGCTCCTCGACACTCGGGTTTCCGTAGGGGTTAAGGTGCTGGGGGGCTGCCCCCTTCGTACCTTCTTGATCCTCTGCGCTCAAACAGCCAAGGCTAATCACACCCATGATCCTTTTTTTTTTGTTTTTTTTTTTAATAAAAATGAAATTGCCGCAATCATCCTGTAAAATGATAAAAGGGATGCAGCTCATTCAAGTCCAGTCAGTAGGAGGAAAAAACAGTCAACAGGGAGAGAGCTTTTTTGTAGGTCCATTATAGAGAGGAGAAAAGCAAGATACACTCGAGGAACAGTTTTTTAAAAGGGCCCATATCATGATATTTTAAACTTTCCACGGTGAAATATATGCATATAAAAGATTAAATCTTCCTTTGGGTGCAATGACATTTTAGTTTCATGTGAAATGTGACTTTTTTTGCTTCCTGACATTTCTTACCAGGAAGTGAAATGTTTCGGTGACTGAAGCCGCAACTCCGATGTGTGGCTAACGCACCCGTTGTATGAAATCGTTCTAAAGTTGACTGTCCTCTGATGAAACAATAACAAAAAAGATAATGTAGCAATCAGTAAGAGGAGTCGGAGGAGGAGTGAATGAAGAAGCCAGGAACAGATGTTTTACTGGTATCAAAATGAACTGGAGAGCCAACAAAGCAAAAGACATGTCAAGAGTAAGTCCACATTAGCATTCGTGCCTCCTGCTAAATTGCCACCATTGGAAAACCATGACTCATAACTACAGTTCCATGGGTAAATTTTATGTTAAAACGTTGAATATCCGGTCATGTGCTCCCAAACACTTATTTTTCACCATTTGGACATTTTCTACAATATATTGTGGAATTTTTAGGATTCAGGCAAGATTAGTAAAATAGTCTGGGAAATAAATTGTCCTTTTGGGGTTTTTTATTTGAAACTTCAAAGACATGAGTCTTAACAGAGCAGTTTGGTGGTTTATATGAAAGTGTGAAGAGTGAAGAAGGGGTGAAGATTTTTAACAAAATAGAGTTAACTCCTTCAAGTTGAAAGCCAGACATAAACACAAAGCTACAGCTCTTCGTTCAACTGTTCAACCAATCAACAGAGTAAATTGACATCAGCGTTACAGCAACCCTGGTTTACGTTTTGTTTTTTCACGTTCTGAAGTAGAATACTCACTTTTTCATCCCCTCTTTACGGAGTTTTTCCCTCTTATGGCATCAACCACAATGACCAAATTCAAACTTTGCGGTCAGTGTGCGTTTATACGACTGTGAGTCGCACCACGCTCAGATGTCGCTACATGCGTCACTGTATGCATCACTAAAATCCTGGTCTGCTATTGGTTGGTGTCACTAAGCTGCTGGTCTGCTATTTTATATATTTTTTATATGTATTTTATTTATGATGTCATTTAATTATATACATGTGTATTATATATGAGTAGCACTTACTGGTGGTCAGTGAACAAAAAAGTGTTATACTAATACAGTGGACCCCTGGGTTACGGTGTCCCTGGTTTACGTTTTTTCATGTTATGAAGTGGACTACTCAGCTTTTTTCATCCCCTCTTTATGGCATTTTTCTCGCTTTACAGCATCAACAACAATTACAAAATTCAAACTTGGCCGTCAGTGTGCGTGCATACGACTCTGCAAGTTGCACCACACTCTTATGTCACTACATGCGTCACTGTAAGCATCACTAAAATGCTAGTCTGCCATTTTAGATATTTTGTATATTTTTTTATTTATTATGTTATTTAACTATATACATGTGTATTATATATGCAGCTATAAGTAGCACTTACTATAATTTTATGTTATAATTTTTTTAATAGGTATATGAAATAACAATGTTTATACCTGGGGTTTTATACACATTAGCTAATTACCATAAGTTTCTATTGCCCGCCATACTACGATTTCGCAGTATGATCCCAACTACAGAATGGATTAATTTCGTATTGCGGGGGTCCACTGTACTTATTTTCCAAGGGTTAGAACGTTCTAATTAAAAAAATTAAACGTTGCTGTTTACTTGACTAACTCTGTCTATCTCTCCTACCCAACCCCGGAATGAAAATCAAAGTTAACAAAAATAAACGGGAACGTCTCCTCAGTGGGTGTGTATTTACCCTTAAGAGACTGACTCAACTTATTGGGTTATTCATTTACTCAGGAATGATGGATCAAAAATGAATAATGAATTATGTGGGTTATTCATTTTGACTCAACATTGTATGAACTGTCACGGGGGTGCGCGGCGGGTGTGAATGCCGGCATGGTTGCGGAGGAGGAGGACCCAAAAGCAGGGGAGCGTCGGGACAGGGGGTTGATGAAATCCATATTTATTAACTCAACGTACGGGAACAAAAGCGGATAAACAGGACGGCAAAAAACTCGAACTAAGGGCGCAGGCAGGCTGGCAAAACAGAAAGCAAAGACTACGGGCAGGCTGGCAGGTAAACACAGAACTGAGGGACGAAGGGCGAGACGGGACTACGAAAACGTGACAGAGACGATATGGCATGACATGACAAGACAATGTTCCGACAAGGGCTGTAACAGAAACTAGGTTTAAATACATTCACAAACTAATCAAACTAACACATGGCAGCTGGGCAAGGACAACAGGCAAAGGGAGCGGATTGGAGGACACGAGGGGCAGGTAACAGACAGGTGGACTAAATCAAAACTAACGCAGGGAGACACGAGAGGAGCAGGAGCAGAACCATATATGAAAACAGAAAGGAACATAACCCCTCAAAATAAACCCACAACCCAAAATCCAACTACCATGACATTAAACTATGAACCCTAGTCAGAATGAAAAGGACACACTAAAACCCAATTTTGTTTTGTTTTTTGAGTTGATCTTTTTGATCCAACATTTTGGTCCAAATAATGAATTGGGCTAAACCCATTATTGAGCATTTTTTTTTTTTTTTTTTTTTTTTTAAACAAAGCAAGCCAACATTTTTACAGTTTTTGTTTCATTTGTTTAATTTGAGTTGGTCCCTTTTGGACCCAATTTGAGTCTTTTTGACCCAACTGTTTTTAGAGTGTAGATCTCAATAGAGCTGCAGACTCAGCAGAAGGTTGTTGTTTGGGCAGTCTGCTTTATTTCCCCTCTGAATATTGCGATTGTACTTCAATATGTGATACTATTTTTCAAAGTCCTCTACCCATGTATTTTTTAACAAACACAAACAATGAAATTAATCAGTATTAAATGTATGTAGGTGGACCTTATTTCCCATGAGGCCCTACGAAGCCAGCTCTTATCGGAGCTCAACAGATCTGCACAAACATTTAATTACAGTGACACGGGTCATAAATTAGCGCTTATCAAGGCCATTGTTAATGAGCAGTGGCGCTGCGGTAACGGGGTGAAGATGAGCAGACAATAGGCGACCTTTGACGTTCCTCCGAGAAGACAAACGAGCTGAGTGACAGTCAATGCCAACTTACAATGGAGTCACCCAAACCCTCCAGCACTTGGAATTTTTTTCCCTCCTCGTCTTCTGTATGTGCAGCAGGTGCGGCAAAAACCACGACCTTTATATGACTCTTCCTCAGGAAAAAAACAAACATGCTTCCGAGTACCACATCCCAGTGGACATAAAGAAGAAAAAAATTGTCAACGACAGCGGCAACAGCATCTCCATGCCCAAACACAGGAAGAATAATAAGTAGAACTTGGATCTTGTACATCTTGGAGGGGATGTTGTATTCTTAATTGATGCCAACCATCACTTCCAAAACTGTCAAATATGAGCAAAATAAACATGTTGATACCTTCAGATATGAGTTTTATTGATTCCCTCAAAGCTCTTGTCACAAATAAATATATAATGAATAAAAAATGCCATTAATACGATCCACTCACCTGCAACAAAAAGAACCAAACAAACTTTGTTTTTAAGATAGAAAATAGTACTTTGTTTACGTTATAAAACCAATTGTGCGAATTATAACATAGAGGATTTCTCCGTGTACAAGTCTACCTCGTATATACAGTAAGTGGACCTCCCCTTTTTTACTTCAATTTGGGTGAATTTTACAAAAACGCCAGTAGAAGTCTATCCCTGACTTTGGTGGTTACACATATCATGCGGTCCAAAAACATATGGTGTGTGTGTTATTCTAATGCCGAAATGACGGTAGTTTTGAGAATTTCTTCATCGTATATCGAACAACATATTGTTGCGATTATGGGGGAATTGGCAGTGCGAAAATGAGAAATGCAAGGCAATGTGGGCATGTGTAGACACAAATACTGAAATTAATGTTACAACAATAAAATGATTTGAAGTTTCCATGCTTTATTATTTTACACAGCTGAATATTAATCTGTCGAAAAGCCCTAAAAGTCATTATCACTATCTGACACGCCAAATAGCTCCTCACATTTCAATCTCAAACGTCCTCTCCTTCCTACTCATCATTTGCGAATCATTCTTGCTAGTCTTCCATGGGTAGTCGTCTATGGACCCGTCCTTTTTGTCTTTGAAGATGATTTGCTGAACATCTTACTTGGGACATTCTTTAGCCAAGTGATGACACTTGTGCAATCAAAGCGCGTAAGGTTGCTCCTGGCTGTTTCCCCCCCCCACCTGCTGACATCCATATCGGCTTGTTCAAGCACACTTCCAAGGGCTGAAGGAGAAAAGTCAAGCTGTATTTTCCTTTTCATAATGGGTCACAGTCCACCGATTGACAAAAGTGCATGCCGTCACTTGACAAAAGTGCATTGAAAGCGCAATCACGCTAAAACAGTTGCATATTAAATCAATTTTCTCTCTTTATATATATATATATATATATATATATATATATATATATATATATATATATATATATATATATATATATATATGAATGACATACATCATAAATAATTCCCTCACTTTTCCTGCTGTGTGTGACTTGGCCACTCAATGGCAGTATAAAAGTCAAGAAAACAAACTAAAAACTACCATAAACAACTCGGTAAGGTGCAACAATAGCACTGTAATCACGTTTTTCTCAGAAGATAAAAGACTTGTTCTTTTGTTGTCTGTATACATCAGGGATGTCAAACTCATTTAAGCATTCAGGCCGCATAGAGGAAAATCTACACTGACGTGGGCCAGACCAATAAAAGCATGGTACATATTTATATGACTTTAACACAATAACTTCAAATGTATTATTATATTTTTAATGTCTAAAATAGTCCAGGTACAACATCACTTTTAATCATAAAACATTACCATTACCATGACATTTTTTCATTTATTGAAAAACATCTGCTCATGTACATGCTTTACATTAAAAAAATCATCTCATAACCAGTATTAAACCTGTTTGCAAGCCAGAACCGGCCCGTGGGCCATATGCTTGACACCCCCCATCTGTATTGTTGCATCGTATGTATTCAAACATCCACTCAGGTTAATGCTATTCATGTTTTTGGAAGCTTTAAGCAAATGGAAGTTCCTCACCCTAACCCTGCACGGAAATTGCAGTAAAGTCCAATTAGTGTCTTTTTAGAGAAATGTTAATAAACATGATGATTTGTTTTTGTTTTGCATTCTTAAAGGGTAAAACAATATGTCTAAATTGTCAGCGGAAGTCCGATAGTCATTGACAAGCACATAGCAGCTTCTTTAAGTGAGAGCAAATAAAGCTTGATTGATTTCAGCACTAAAGCACTCTAAGTGTGTTTGAGCAGTTGCGTGTGTACGTGTGTGCGTTTGAGCCGGCAGAGTGATGGGATTAATGTATGCTATAATTGAGGTGCTGTGGGGTCAATGTTAGATTCTTAATGGGGCTCCTTGGTTGGAGGGTGCGAGGATATACAGGGTGTCATCACGAAGAAAAAAAATGGTCATGTCATTCACCTTTTTTTTATTACTTTTACTGTGTAAAAATACCCAAGCATAACAGATTATGTAGATGATCTTGTGAATCTTGTGGCCTTGAAAAGGAAATATCTCATTGAATACACCGATAGAATAGCATGAAATATTAATTAAATTTGCGTTAAATAGTCATTTTTAAAAATTTGATGTAAGTATCTCAATTAAAAACTATTAATAATGCAAATAGTATTACCACTGTAATAACAGCTAATTGTCACTGACATTCAACCCTATGATATTCCTCAGCCATTTCCATAGTAGCGACCTTGAAATAAATTGCATTAAAATTGTCAATAAAAATAATAATTTAACTACAAGACACGTGATTGGCTCCAGGTGCGACAATCGACCAGTAACCCACTCCTGCTTAGAAGTTAAAATCCACTTGCGTCTTGTAGGAGTGCCCCTTAAGGTGAATGATACATTGCCTGGCCAGTCAGTTGGGAAAAGTACTTTTTTTTTCCCCCCGTCATTGCTAGGAAGTTCTCTGAGTCAGTCACACACGAGCGGCTGAAAGAGATCGGCAAGAAGAAAAGAAAGCGTTGGTATGCACTTACGTTTTGTAAGAAATTCGAATTTCAAGAGTAAACACTGCTTTTTATCATGTTTGGTCAGCTTCACTCTGCTTCACTCAAGTTAGATGTCGGAACGCATACTCGGAGGGCAACTGGGGTTTACCATGATCCCGATTATGTACAGCCAAGATGTGGAAACAAGAAGGGATAACAGTACTACAATAACTGTATAAGGTTTAATCATTTAAGATTGAAGTACATATCTGTACTGCAGTAGTTTGACGTCTGACTGCCCGTGGCATGAGCATTTACAGTTAACTTGTCTGTCTGGCATGCCGGGAACCTTCACAGTATGTCATATAGCTTTTTTTTTTTTTTTTTCATGAAAAAAAAGCTTCCACATATAGCACATAGGTAAGTTTTGTTTTATATTAACAAAAACAAGGCAGGTGTTACGACTTGGCATGGTGTAGTCGGAGAGGCGGGGAAGGTGGTGGACAAAAAATGCTGAAAGGCTGGAAGGTTGTGGCTTCAAAAAACGGAGGTTTAAAAATGAACTGAGGAAAGGAACAACTGGAACAAATCAATACAAAGCAAAAACAAAACTCGAAACTGAAACTAACTCACAGAAAATCAACCGTAGACAGGAGATACTTGGGGGTGGGGGGTAACTCGGATTGCTGAAGACGTCGACTAGCAACAGAAGGACAATCTGGCAACATGACATTAAGACAATCACCCGACAACCAAACAAAATGAAACTGGGACTTAAATACACTCACACTAAATTAGGAGAACGCAAAACAGCTGGACATGCACGAAAGGCAGGGGAACCTGATTGGTTGACACATGGGGGCGGGTAAGCAGACAGGTGGAAAGACAAGAAAAGGCAGACGCAAGGAGAACAGAAACATAACTAACTAACTATAACACATTGATGCAGCGGGTTGTGTGATTAACGTTTATCATAACTCCACATTGAAACGATGAAGAGACCACAAATGCCATGGGAAATCACTATAGCTACAATTATTTAACCTTGTAAAAAAGCTAGGGCAAAAAATTGTTTGTTTTATTTCCAGGCTTCCTTACAATAAAGTTATTCTAATATTTTGGGACAAATGAGAAGTGTAGTGTGTGCAGATGCAACATCCAGTCTACAATATAGCCCTAGTCAAGTTTCTAGCTTGTTTTGCCTCTATACATTAAAATCCCAGAGCCTCGCCAGCAGTGTCATAATGGAAATGATGGACAGGCAATCTATATGGAAATGGTACACAGGTCTAACAACACACTGTATCCTGAAGGCTTTATGGACAGCCCTGCTCTTAATCTGTGTCCCCGCGTGTGTGTGTATGTGTATTGTTGAGCTTTGACACGTCCATCAGCTTTAAGAGTTTGTTCCCCTGCAACAGCGCAACTGTCTGGAACTAAAATAAACTATTTATTTAATCATTAGGAGTAGAGAATTGGGTTTGGTCCAATTCCAACAACATGATAAAAATAAGACTCTGAAGGCTAAAACATACATGTGGTGTGTCGTTTCCATAGCAACGGGTTATTCAGTCACAAAGGAAAGGCCAGATGATCAACCAGATTGTGGATTGAAAAAAACAACACACACACACACACACACACACACACACACACACACACAAAATCACACTGTTCGTTCAGTGCGTGAGAAGAAGTGAATTGTGGCAGGTTTTGCGGCTGCTTTATAGTGCCCTGAGCATCTGACACTTCGTGGCCAAGAAGAAGAGCAAAGTGGCTGGTGCAAAACAAAGAAGAGAAAGTCACATTTTCTTGAGAGAGGTGTCGCTGCTTCTATAAGTAGGTCGAGCTATCTGATTGGCGGCTTGAACAAACCCTGGCATCATTAGACGTCTCGCAGCTCAGGCCGGGTCTTCGCATCAAAGCGCGTTTCCTCCCCAAAGCCCAACAAGCGACTGTCACAACAAATTAATGATGCTTGACGCAGCTCTGTGTTCACCTGAGGTTGATCTTTTTACATTCTTTGCATGTGTGGGAAATAACAAGTAAATGCAAGAAATGTAATGTTTTTTGAAGGGTCCACTCACATTCTCTTTGGGAAAATGTCATTTTTGGGGGAGGAAATACCACCAAAGAGGGCTTTGATTTTTTATTGCAGCATTTTCTGTTTGAATCAAATCTGTTCAAATAGGGAGGGGGCGGGAAGGAAACACAATTTGCACTGTTTGATAAAGGCTGGCTATAATGAGGCAGCATGAAATAGAGCCCCTCGCCCCTACAGTTTTTTTTTTTTTTTTTCGCAAAAAGAAACCCTTAACACAAAGAAAGCGAGCGACAGCCGCTTCAGTGATGAATGCCACCAACGCTGCCTGAGGGTCTTGAAGAGCTTTCCGCATTGTTTCTGATAAAAAACTATTGTACCTAAAATGTTACCATTTTCTCTTTTATTACTGACTAGGGATTCAGTTCCCTTGCTGGAATGTTTAAAGAGGAAAATGCATAACACCACAAAAACTGATCATTTATTCATTTATTTATTTAATTTAGATCACCCCCAACATATTCTTTGACAAAAAAAGTAATGAACGTATATATATATATATATATATATATATATATATATATATATATATATATATATATATATATATATATATATATATATATATATATATATATATATATATATATATATATGTTAACACATATTTGTCCACAGGATAATATCAAACATAAAGAGTCCTATTTTGGTGTTAAAGTTAATTATTAACTTAATTATTAATAAATATTTGCCCCCCCCCAAAAAAAAGAAAATCAAAATATCAGACATTTTCTCGAAAAGAAATAATTATAAATAAATATTTGTACACAATACAGAATATTCTACTTAAAGTGTCCTCTTTTGGGATCATAATCGAGATGTGTTCACAAAAGTAAATCATTAACTTAACGAGAAGTGGCACAGGACAATTTGGGTCGAACCGTTCCAGTAAGGGGGAGAATCTGAGTTTTTACAAGAATCAAATTGAATAACCTACTGAACATCACATTTCTTTTATGAACTTATATTTCCCTGAAACAATTGATTAATTCATTTATTTTTTTAAAGGATTTTTACATGTTTGTTTTATTGAAAATCTTGAATACCCTCTAAAGTTCCTTCAAGTACCCTCCCCAAAGATCTAAGTAACCACTAAAGACTTACAGTATACTTGCATTTTTGTAAAATTCACCCAAAAGAGGGAGGGGGGGGGGGGGGGGGGGGTTGACTTATCAGTGAGGTCAACTTGTACTCTGAGAAATACGGTGTATAGACACATTTTTGCAACAGTTATTTTTGTGGCATATGTGTAATTATAATCATCAAAACCAAACCTAAACAAGGTCTAACTCTAACCTTGCGAGCTTTTGTCATGGACCAGGAAGTGAACAAAGCTCTACAGACACCTTCGATGCTGCATGGGAAGCTGAGTAGACAGAGAATGTGGCATCTGGAGGCACAGTCAGAGCTTTGCAGCAACAACACAAACATCCCTCCGGGGAAAACACAAATATTTGCCTCACAAATGAAGAATTCACTCAAAAGGGTCGCAGCCAAAAACTCTCTCAAGCAATTACCACTCGTCTAAGATAAAACTCTCTAGAGGCCGAAGAAGAAAAAGAAAAACGAGGAGGGGATGATAGTCTATTCTTAGAAACCTAAAAGGTCCCTTTGGACAGGTACTTTGTGAGAACACAAAGACGGCTCTCCTTCTTTCTACAGGGATCCAGAGCTAGCATCTCTTAAAATGCTTTTTCGGATTATCGTCTCAATTTCAAGGTTCGTTCCCATTGTTAGCTTGGGACTGAACTCAAATACAAACAAATAGACGGTGCTAATATCGTTTCAGCCATGCCAAATCCAAACAACGACACCCTGACAGCTAATTGTCGAGCATGAAATCTTAACCAACACATGTCTAGCATGCGAAACGTTCCGATCCATAAAACAAATGACAGTTCCGATCTGGACGGTGACACCAAACTCTAGAGAATGCCTTCATTTTACAAAACAAAAGACAAGCGCAACAGTAGGACTTTGTACAGCGTGAATTACAATGCTTGCAATGAGTTTACAGGATTTGATTGCCCCCTATGCGTGAAGTAAATAACTTTCAATTGGAATGTACAGTTAAATCGATTTGTTGCATTTTTAATAGCGATGAGTAAGATCTGCTCCTAATGGTCCGTGCTGCCTGTAGTCAAGTGGAAATAAATAAAAGCTCCGCAATCTGGGTGCCTGCACATTCCGTGTCTCACGTAGAGACCAAACATTTGGTATTATTATTACTTTTCGAGGTGAGCTGGGCTTGCAGAGAGCCATTTTTTATCTCCACCCGAACCAACCTCGCCCTCCATGTAACTGCTATATCTCATTAGCGATGAGAGACAATAAAAAGGAATGATTATTTAGTGAACGTTTGGTATTTTTTCATTTGAGTACATGTACATGAATAACGTTGAATATGTTGTCAACGATATTTATTAACACGTCATTTTCTTTCGGCTTGTTCTGTTAAGGGTCTCTCACCAGCCAAACTCATGTATTTCCTCATTATATCTCTCAACCAGTTCTCACTTCTTCCTTGACCTCTCTTGACTGGCAGCTCCATCCTCATCATTCCTTGACCAACAGAGAAACTATTTCACCTCTGATTGCATCCAGACTATCAAAGTCCGCTCTATCTAACTTTGTCTCCATAACATCTAACCTTTGCTGTCACTCTAATAAGCTCATTTTGAATCCTATCCACGCCAGTTCCTCCTAAAAAGAACCTCAATATCGTCATCTCTGTCACCTCTAGCTCTGGCTGGTGTCATTATTTCAATGTCACTGACGTTGAGACCTGATACACAAAAATGAAATCAGTAATAAAGATAGAAAATCAGACATTTAATAGTTTAGGTCATATTGTGTGTAGCCTGCTCTGATAATGTCGACACGAAGCACCGCACAAATTAAGATTCTGTTCAGCTATCGATCTCGAAACTACACTTTTCCTGACCCGCCCCCCATCTGCTTGGACTGGTTTCTTCATATTTTTTGCCCATCTTTTGTGAACATGTATTCTGGATTACTTTGCCTAAGCTTCATTCCGCTCCTTTCCAGTGCATGCCTCCACCTTTCTAATTGTTCCTCCAAGAGCTTACTGCAGCTCACATTGGCCCTCATTTACTAACGTGGTTTGCAGATAAAACGTACTTAGGTATTAAATTTGGGATTCATCAATAGCTTCAGGTTTAAGTTGTGCGTGAACAAATTTAGAACAGGCTAATATGATGCATACGCAAAAATGACAGTCTACCTTACATAATATAAAACACATCTTTTACCCAAGGTGGGTCAATTTTTGAAACTACAGTTCTAAATAAATAAAACATACCATTACAGATTTATCGCAAATGAAAATTTAGATAATAAATTAAATGAGATCATTCGTTAGAGCCTCCGTCTTATACAGAGCTCTTGAGGATTGCACCGTGGATGGACCCAGTTCTAAACTGTGGTGTGTACCAAATAATTGAAGACTTGAGAGCTGCACCTGTCGTGTCCATGGATTTATTTTCTGTAGCAGTGAGTATGACATACAGTATCTGTGTCTTGAAAAACATAAACCGTAAGTGAATACTGTCTAGACCAACAAATTTCCCACACAGTGTTTGAATTTCTACCACACTAGATGCCAAGTGCTAAAAATAACACGTTGTGCTTAAGTACACTTAAGTAGTAAGTGTCCTTTGAAAAGATGCCTTGATGACAGGCGATGCCATAGAGTAAGCTCCTCCTCACAAACTTCGAGCGAATGTAAAAAGCCCGGGATTCAGCGGACTTCTTTTTAGCTTGTGGGGTCATTAACAAACCAGCGTTTTGTGACCAAAGTTGTTGGGATGGAACATACGCTGAAACTAAGTCGACAATATAGGAAAGAGCTAAACCGTGTAAATCGCATCTCAGGTGTAATGGACGCCAATGCGGTTTGGCTAATATTGGGGCAATATTATCAATCGTTTTCATCCTTGTTATGAGCCTTGCTGCTACATTTTGTACGGACTGCACTTTTTTGATGCATTACATGGGAAGTCCAGGAAACAATTTGATACCAGTAGTGAAGGCGGGACGTAACAAATGTCTCATACAACTGCACCTGCACAGTTTTGAGAATTTAGTTATAGGATTAATAGGATTCTATATCATGGTATTTCAAATATTTGAAATGAATATATGCATACAAACGATAAAATCATAATTTTGGCACACTGGTGATTTAATATTTTTAAGAAGCATGGGTAGCAACGTTTCTAAACAAAAAGTCAAACAGCTCGTTGAGTGAAACTGCACCTCTCACTGTGTAGCTGCCGTACCCCCTTAATGACACCGTTCTAAGGTCAACCTGCCACAAAAAAATGACAACAAAAAAACATAACACTGGATCTATGTTAACTTACGTGCACAACTGTGAATTGCAACATCAAGAAACTCTAAATTAGACGTAGACAATACTTGACATTGAGAAACGTAAGAATTTAGAAGCTGAAAAAAATGCCCCATCATAGCAGTCTCATACAGCATGAACATGCGATATCAATCCATGCAATGTGTATGGTTCATTTCTACACAACAAAGTCAATGTGTACTTTCAAATATGGCCTCTCCATCAGGTGCAATTGTGGCAATTGCGCCATTTTTTTTTTTTTGTAATTTCATTGCAAATCCACGTTTGTATCTGCAAAGGTTCGCCGTGCAGTCCCCTGTTTAATGATGATCACACCGGCTGGTTGTAGGGCCATGTTCTCCCAAACACACATTTTCACCACTTCATCATAGTCTGCATAAATGAAGCATTGTTGTTTATATTGAATATTCTGAATGATTTCTTAGTAAATGAGGGCCAATGTCATCTGCGAACATTGTGGTCCAAAGGGGATTCTTGTCTATCCTCATCTGTCAGCCTATCCATCACCATTGCAAACAGGAGGTGAGGAGCAGATCCCTGATGAATCCTCCCTCAATCCCAAACTCCTCTGTCATGCCCACAGCATGCCTCGAGATAGTACTTCATACAGGTCCTGTATCATTGTAATATACTTTTCAGCCACTTCAAACAATCCCCGTGCAGTAATGAAATTCTTTTCTGGTGACTCTGTCATCAGCTTTGAAGATCTACAAAGTCACAATGCTGCGCCTTCTCATCCTCGACAAAGTCTACCAGCATCTGTTTCTCTAGGTTCCTGTCCTGGATATAAAACCCAGCTCACTTCTTTGTCATCTAATTTGCCTTTACCAACATGGCCGTTAAAATCTGCCCCAGTTATTTCTCTCTTGCTCTACCTAGGACGCTCTGAACTACTTTAGCTAGCTCCTTCCTGAATATTTCTCTCTTGCTCTACCTAGGACGCTCTGAACTACTTTAGCTAGCTCCTTCCTGAATATTGCGTTCTCTTCACATGCTACCTGTGGGGCGCAGCCACAGATAACGTTCAACATACCGCCCTTGATTTCAAGCTTGAGACTCATCACTCAGTTTGACAATCTTTTTACTCAGGAGGTATATCGAGATTTTTTAACTCTTCCTTTATAACACCCGCTCAATAATGTTATATCTACACCACAGTAAATGAAGTAAAGAACAACTCCTTAGGCTTTCAGCCTTAGTTCCTTTCCATATCATAAATCTACCTTATGACTAATTGTCGGCCAACTCCCAAGCTTGACTTGTCAAAGTCCAAACAATCAGCTTCCTTCTCTCCCCTGTCTTCAATGGTAAATGGACTTTCACTTAAATAGCGCTTTTCTACCTTGGGTACTCAAATCGCTTTACACTAACTAGTCATTTACTTACTGATGACGCAGCATCAGGAGCAACTGGGGGTTCAGTGTCTTGCTCAGGGACACTTCGACGTGGTCTTGATGGTCAGGGGATCGAACCCATCACCACTCAGCTGGGAGACGACCACTGAGCCATACCGCCCTACAAAGGTGCTGAATTTTCACATGCATTTTGGCACTTTGGAAAGTTTATCAATGTAACATATGTGACTTTGCTAAAAAAAAAAAACGTTGGTCTGAGGCGTTCATTGACATGATCGATTGTATTAGTTGTGCGGTACTTTGCACACTTTTGACACGCATCTACCTCTAAATCATGCGATTCACCTCATTCTAATTTCAACACAAGGCAAGAGTTCCAAGCCTCTTATTCCAATTATTCATGGTTTCCGCAAATTTCTCCATCTTCTAAAACTCCCTATTCATTCTCAAAGACAGTTTAGCATTCGTGTCAATGTCACATTTACATTGTCCCCATTTGAAGTTCAAACAACAAGCTCATTCAAGTCACTTGTCAAAAATCAAATACACCAAATATTAGTGGCAATCCGTGCATTTCACACTAAGGCCTTCAGTGATGTCCGACACACCCCTCATAATTTATGACACCAACGCTGGAGAAGTCATATAGAGAAGCACACGTACGCATTACTGCACATTGCATCACCTTAATCGTGTACAACACAGGCTATGCTGGCTTGTTTGCAAACACGAGAGACACAAGGTTCTTCACACTGATGTTTACTGTGGTCGCACTTTCCTTCAACAGTTCACACCGTAGAACTGAGACATACAAAGCAGATCAGCTACGGCCAACATTGTACACATTCAATGCAGATTTTAAACATACATAAACACATATATACCATTTTGGGCTGCAACAAACAAAGCCGGTAAACACTTTTCTTTATCTTCTTTTGGTCACTAGCATGCCGTTGTCCCCGACAAAGTATTTTTTACGACCTAAAATAAACTTTAATAAACTTTTGGAATCAAATTTGTCCAAAAATAATTATTATCACTCTCGTGGACCAAGAAATGATATCTAGCTAATTCAAAGCATAAAACAAAAACACAAAAATAAATCGAACTGAACAAAGTTGAATTCACCACCAACACAATAGCGCTACCTTAAGGCAAACAAACAGCATTCATATTGCCATTATTTTCTGGAGCATTTAAAACATTTAAAACATCAATACTCACCACTATACTTTTATGTGATTTCCATTAATCAAATATGAACAAAATAAAATTACAAAAACATATTCAAAATGAAAAAATAAATCAAATCCTTGCCCTCACCAAAACAGCTGTCCCCCAAAACACTAATTTCAACACAAAATCCATTCTTTCTTTCAAGAAAACTTCAATGACTTACTTATGCAGTTTGTCAATACCAACAATAAATCCTTTTCTATAATATGTTTTAATTTGTTTAAAAAAAAAAAAGGCAGAGAATGACCGCTCTACAGAAGCACACCACACAGGAATTGTCACAGCTAAACAGCCAAGCTTGCTTGTGCATGCATGTGCAGCCTCCCATGCTGAGTATCCAATCACAGAGCGCATACACTTCACGTTCAACGTGAGGCTTTCTAGCTGGCCTTACCACCTTGTTAACTGATTGGCTATTGCAACTGTTTATTTTCTCTTTGTGTCCATTCTCTCTCAGGTCACAGACGCCTGCAACTGTTGATTCTGACACCAAGCGACACAAGTTAGCTGAATTCTGATTGGATAAGAACTCTGACCTAAAATTACCACACTGGAAGGAGTGTAACCAACTGGAAATAATATGACACAAAGAGAACAGAATATGGAGAATAAATAATATAATCATTCTTAATTAAACACCTAAAAATTCAACATGAAAAAAATCCACAACAACATCCCAACATTTTTGCACCGCACAAAAATCACTCTAGTTAAAGACAGACAAAAAACATGCATTCCGTTCAAAATCATTTCACATCATTCTGTAGCTTTTAATATTATTTCACATTGTACATTTTCTTTTTAATTCAGCATTTCAGCCTTCACATGCGACAACAGAAATTGCTAATGTCTAGTGACTATGTTCATTTTATTATACACTAAAAGACAACACCACAATGAAGAACATTCAGAATATAAATGCTGAAACATTGCAACCATTAACAGTAGTCACAGGCTTCAGCATGTAGAAGGAAAAAAGAAAAAAAAAAAGATGAGAATAAGAGGTGACCCACGCAGCTCCGATCCATCACTCCCTCAATTAACATTTGATCAGGATGGATGGTAGACTGAATTGACATTTCATTAGTGGCCCGGCCAGTGTAGCACCATGTCAGTCATGTTAACGGCCAGAGCAGGCTGAGACTCTAATGAGGATGTCGCCATGCCGCTCCTTTTTGTTTTATCACACAAGAGGGACAAACCATGATGATGCATTTTGATAATGTGTTTACTTTAAAACATTACCTATTTGTGTAAACCTTTTTTATGCCCCACTGAACACACATCATTCATTTCGTGGGTTACTCACATGAGTGCCAGGACGTAGTATTTGGTACGCACCCTTTCTTTCATCAAAAACTCTTCCTCAATTTCATTCTCAGTCTCGCTCCCACATTAAGTGCGTTGTCTGCGCCGCGTTGCGCTATTCAAGCCTGTGTTCTCGAAAAGTTTCAGTAATCCATCAGTTATGGTCATCAGTTTGTTGGTGACCCAGTTTAATTAGTCCAAGAAAGTCAGAGGTGAATTCCCCACCACCGTAGAATGACAACGTAAATGATTTCATTCACACTCTCACAAGAATGACACGCAGCCCCAACAACTTGTCCAAGTCGTTTCAATAAACAAACAAATATTGTCAGTGTAGGAAAACACAGGACATGCATGTTTAGTTTTGTAAAAGATAATGAAAAAACTATTGCACAGAGCCTGCGTAGTTCCTGCAGTTTGTCCCACCACCTAGCAAGAGGTTGATTAGCATTTGCTTCTCGATTAGCTTGTTTGTTAAGCCATAAGTTGTGCTACATTCACATGCTTTTTTTCATACTTGTCGAATAAATGATGGCTGAAAATTTTCGACCCTGTAGCCAGAACCCTAGCTGAGAACATGCACCGCATTTGAGTGTGCGTCAAGCCATGGCACATCTTGGAGCCACTTTTCAGGGGGAAAAAATGTTCAGCTCAGGTTGTTGCCATCGGTAAAGTACATTTGAATGTTTTTACCCGGTTACAGTCCAATTAAATTGGAAATTAGCAGATAAAGCTACACCCACAAACTTGGGATTGAGCAATATGGTCAGGCATGCCATAATATTTTTAATTCTTTCAGCGTCAATGACGAGAATTCTCGCCAAATGAGTTTTTTATGAAAGGGTAGTTGACACTCTTGACTAGTGCTTATTTTAATATTAAGCACTGTAGTGATGAACTGTGACCATTGGATGGCAGTGTTACTCATGCTGGGGAATAAAGCAATTCATACTACACCTAATGTACATTACATAATTGTAATTCTAAGTAAGGTATGGAAATCCCACCCATGTTTAGCACACAATAGTCTGTCAACCTTAAAGGATGAGTGAAACTGCTAAAAATCGGCTGAGGAGTTGCCTTTTCTGATAAAGCTTGGCACTTATAATGTTCAACCTTAGTGGATATGTAAAGAGATCAAAATATGGCAAGATTAAAATAGACAAAAAATGCGGCCAACATGCACAAAAAGCTGCCACAGAAAGCTCATTTGTGGCTGCTAAATATGATTTTTTCACCACTCACTTGGAGTAGTGTGCTGAAAACACAGATTTCTGGTTGTGATTTGCAGCCACAAATAGGTAGATGCAGGTAAGGGGGAGTCCTCTATCAATCTATCATCTTCTGGACCCTCGACATGAGCGCCATGTTGCAAACAGTTGGCCATTTAACGCTTGGCCTGAAAGCTATTGAGTGTGAAAAGACCCCTAATTGGCGAATCAAGGAACAATATACGAGTGGAGATGATGGGGCTCGGCTCAATCAATGTCTGAGTGAATGGCATAGCGATTCTCATTCTACTGGAGAGTGAGCGCTATCTGCTGCAACTCTCAGGTGGGTCTGGGAGGGTGGTGTAGGGTTCAATATGGGAGGGGCTCTGACCTTTAAACTACAGGGGAGGGCCGTTACCCATGGCCCTCCCCAGGCACCGTCGATCGATGCAGGTGCAAGGCCGAGTGGAATCGATGGAAGGTTTAATGTAGTCCATAGCAAACATTGGCTTTTTAAAGGCAAACCACTAGCGCTTTTTCCACATCACTCCTCTCCTGTGAGTCCCAGTCTTTCCAACTGTGAAGGCTCTCGGGCCACGGAGGTGTTGATGTTTACGCAACATGTGTTGGGGTTCTAATTCACACTATTCCACTGATTCTATGGTGCAGCTTTTGACAAAATATTAAGCCACGGACATAGTGTGAGCACACGCTCTCAAAAACAGCCCTCAAAAACAGCCTGCTGACAGCCGAAAGAAAAAACAAAAAGAATAAAAACATGGGTCTGGCTGAGATGGATTTTTTTGAGGATGATGCAGAATCCAATATTTGGCAGGATAGCATGTATTTAAACAATTCATCAGCCAATAAATTTAAAAACAACAATAATGAATACAATAACTTCGTTCTGGTTCATTCTTAGTTGAAGAATTTTTATTCAAATTGTCTACTGTTGAAGTGTATTTGTGTAAAACAATAATAATAGTGATTTTTTTTTGCCAATTAAAAAAAAAAAACATCATTTAATTGGACAGGCTCAACAATAAAATAAATAAATATACAAATATATAAATATATATATTTAATATATATATATATATATATATATATATATATATATATATATATATATATAAAATAAATCATATACAAAAAATACACATCCAATCCAATCACATCCAGTTTTTCATGCCATGCATCCACACATGCTACACTATAAAAACAATACACAATACACTACACTACACTATATACTGCCCATTATACCAGTAGATTAAAATTAGAAGGTTGTCCAAGCTGATGCAAACATCTCAATGCACATGTGTATGTACAGAGTATTATGTGGTGGTGGTGGGGTGGGGGGGGGGGGGGCAGGAGACCTTAATATAAATAAGTGTAATTTTATGTTATAGTTAAACCGCCATTACACGCTCCACAGACCCTGGTATCCCTCCAATCGCCTTTTTTTGATTTGGAGATGTGACTTTTCACCTTTTTTTCCCCTAAAAAGTCAGATCCTTTATCAAGAAAAAAAATGTCAACATTTGTCCAGACGGCGGTAGCTTATTCATGCTAAAATGCCACATTTACATTCTATTGAAAGGTACCCTCTCAAGTGAAAAGTGTGGACACACTCTTAAAGGGATGCTGATAATGTGTGTGATAACATTCACAAGGCCAAAATGCTCAAATCTTTCCCATTAATCCGAATGACGTTAAAAGGAAGTAGTAACGTTTTTTCTGGTTTGAGTGTTAGAAAATAACTTAAAGGCTGCACTGCCATCTAGTGCTGAATAAAGTAGTCAAACGTATCTCATGTTTTCAGTTTCCGTGAATGATGTAGTACAACTTTTACCAAGTGCACTACATTTTTCCAGAAGATTCATCCTGGAAGAGAGACCCTGGCCAGCTTGTGGGTGGTCGGGATTGGGAGAGAGGTCTGCATCCCTCTGCCCTCCTGCTCCTGGGACAGAGGTCTGCATCCCTCTGCCCTCCTGCTCCTGGTGGGACAAGGAAACGGAAGCCATTAACAACGTCCTGTGTGATTGGCACATTGAAATAGAAAAACGCACAATACAACGCACTGGTGGTCCAATGACCAATAAAGTGGTCATGCTTTTACCAAATACTATTTTCACATTCCAAATGCGAACCTTGCCAGAGGCAAACAAGGGGACAAAGCAAACGTTCAAATTTGATTTTGTTCATGCTCTCCGGCTTCCTCCCACATACCGAAAACATGCATGAGGTGTGACATTAAATTGTCCTTAGGTGTTATTGGGTGCGTGATTGGTCGTTCCTCGAAATGTGCCCTGCAATTGGCTGGTAATCAGTTGTGTCCCCCGCTTACTGCCCGGAGAGTTCTGGGATAGGCACCCGCAAGCCAGCGACCCGAGTGACGACAAGCGGCCTTAGAGAATGGATGGATGGATGTTTAATAATTATTTGTAATTGAATGAAAGTTTATTTCAGTTGATGACCACTAGATGGGAGCATAGTATTAGAATTACACTCATAACTTTCTAGCGCAGTGACGCTCAATCTTTTTTCAGTGATGTACTGAACCCTGTGTAACAAATGTATCAGACAAGTAAGTAGGCCTACCCCTTTACCATTTTTTGGGGGGGGGGACTTAAAACATGCCCCTTTCAAACTTCAGTTATATGTCCACAAAAAAGTCAACATAAAGTGTCCTATTTAGAATCGTAGAAGAGATCTTGTTATAAAAAAAAAAGAAATTCAGTAACTTAATGAATAATAAAAATGTGTCCACGAAAAATAATCAATATAAAATGTCAGACCTCAAAAATAAATAGACATAAATAAATATGCATACAAAGAAAAACATTAAAGATAAAGCGTTGTCTTTTGGAATTACATTAGAGATCTGTTCACAAAATAAATAATTAACTTATTTATTAATAAATATCTGTCCAAAAAAATAATCAACACAATGTGTCAGACCTGTTTTCAAATAGAAATAATGATGAATAAATATGTGTCCACAGAAAAATGATCAACTGTCTTCTTTTGGACTCATATTCAAGATCTGTTCACAAAATTAAATTTAACTTTACAGGTTACAAGAGGTGGCATGTCACAAGTTGGGTCATTCTAGTATGGGGGACAATCTGTCTTTTCAAATAATTAAATTGAATAACCCACCGAACATCAAATTTGTTTTATGAACTTATAATTAATTAATTAATTAATTAATTAATTAATCAATGTTTTATTTAAAATCTCGAGTACCCCCTGGAGTTCGTTCAAGTTCCCCCATTTGAGAACCACAGGTCTAGCATGTACACACACACACATAGATACAGACACACACTCACACACACGCATATTGGGGACCTTCAAATTTAAATGCACTGCATTCTAAAAGAGTCCCTTGGGGTTAAACCCTCTAATTTATTCTAAAGAAGACACACTCACACACCCTGTTGGCATGATCTAAAACATTTAAGGACCCCAAACTATAAATACTAAATACTGTATTGTATAAGTGTGTGGAAAGAGTCATGGTTACTTGTGGTAGAAACACAAAAACATCCAAACATTGCCCATGAGAGCAACAAACTAAAAATGACTTTCTAGTTCATGTTGTCTCTTGGGTCTAAACACTTTAAAGGGGAAATCAAGCCAACACGTCAAAACTTCTTCTGACATTGTAAATATGGATTTCTTCTTGACATGATGCAGCTTACGTACCCATGTAAAAGTAATAATAGGTAATTAATGCCTTTATGTGTTAAAAGTCGCTAGAATCTGACATAGAGTATATTAACCGTTCCTGGCTGCCATGTTTTCATCGACAACTAACTAAACATCAGTCAGCTCAACGTATCAAGCTAGCTCTAGGTGAAAAGTTGTTGCTGGTGTTAGCATCAAGTGGCTAACAGCTAGGTGCGTTTGCCATCTGTTCAGAGCTTAGCTCGATTGTGCAAGCACTTTGGCTGGCGCTGGTCATCAAAATGTGCAAGGTGGGCCACAAACAGTCAACAGACATTTGCCTTTTTATTTATGTATTTATAAATGCTTTTACTATTAGTTTTGGAACGCATTACCTGCACATATAATTCTACTTATATTTTGCTGTCTCATTTGTCAAAGTGCTGCCTTCCAAAAAAGCCACCCATAAAGTATACATTTGACATCCTAGTCTTACATTGTTCCTCTTGAGAAAAAAAACGGATTGAAATGCACTTTGCATGAGGACTGAATGTTGTTTATGTTATGTATACATAACTAAAACAAAGGAGGAGGGTGGGCGGCAGAGAGGCCTAAGGGGTTGGGGGTTGTTTAAGAAGCCTTTGATGATGCAGAAATGAAGGCTAAGAGTAGATTTACGAAGGTAGTAAATTAACAAAGTAGTGCTTTTGCAAACACATATTTTGACTTAAAGTACTGTACAGTACTTTTAACGGCTTTAATTTCATTCCAAATAAAGCACAGGCAGAATGAAACGGGCTTTATGGGGCTCAGTGATGGATATAATAGCATGCTTATCTTTATAGGCCCGATGTTCGTGCACGCATGCACATGCGTGCATTGTTTGTGTATATCAAGAAAAGAAGAAAAAAAGAGGTTGGGGGTTGGGGGTTAGAATTAAAAAAGAGTGTGTGTGGGGATGAGCTAAGGGTTCCCAAGGCAACCTGCTGCTGCTACTTGGTCCTTACACGATGGCGCTCCCCCTTGTTTCAACTGGAGCACCTGCACGCTGTTTGCACAGGCCACGCTGATTATTTTCATGATCTCTCGGCACACGGCAGGGTCGGATGCGTCCGACATCCCCTCCGCGCGTCATCCGTTTGTACAGCTGGAAGTGAGCTCGAAGAAGAAGTCGGACGTGCCAAAGAAACACAAGGAATCCGAAGAGCAACAATCAGAGAGTACTAAAATCTACGCCCGCCGGCCTGGGGGCTCTGCATCCCTCTCCAAGAGCCTAATTTGGAGAGGCTTATCAAAGCAAGCGGGGGATCTCTGCAGGAGAAGGACATGACCGGAATGACAGTGAACCCTCACCTATTCTCACTAAGTGAACGATTCTTCCCAAAAAAGTCTCCAAGCTTTTCAACACCACTCCCAGGTGATGTCCAATGTCAAACTACACATGAAACAAAGAAAATTCCATACTGGTCTGCGGTCAAACAAAGGCATTCTTTTCTGCTAGCTTAATGGCTAATACAGAAAACAAAACATCATTGACAAGCTAACTGATAGTGCCGGTAATTTCAGTCGGATAGCATCGGTTGTTGCGGTGTTAAAACCTTTTTATTTAAACACAAACCTAAACACAGACAATACAACTAAAGAACGAGGAGGCATATGTTCTTTATCCTCCGTGAAAAATATCTACTATCATTGCACTTGTAGCGGTTGTCACGTCCTCATTAGTGTCATAATGAAGTAGTAAGATACATCATTCTGGTTGGCCAAGTCACAGATTTGTGATTAATCATGGGACACAAATTATTCACATCTTTATATTCTATTTGACTATATTTGTTTTGATCATTTCATCCATCCATCCATCCATCCATTATCTATCGCCGCTTCTCTTCACTCGGGTCGCTGGGGTGCTAGTGCCTATCCCAGCTGTCTTTAGGCTGTAGGCGGGGGACACATTGAACTGGATGTCAGCCAATCACAAGGCACACAGAGACAATCAACCACTCACGAACCCAATCACACCGAAGGACAATTTAGAGTGTCCAATACACCTGACATGCATGTTTTTGGAATGTTGGAGGAAGCCAGAGTTCCCGAACGGAAACCCAAGCGTGCACAGGGAGAGGTAAGCCCAAGCCGTAAATGAACCCAGGATCTCAGAACTAAAATAAATAAAATATTGCATAAAATCGAATATTTTGGGCTATATCCAATATTTTTGTAATATTTGTGGGGAGGCTGTAATATAGAGGTGTCAAACTCATTTTTATCGTGGGCCGCATTGTGATTTTAGTTTCTGTCAGAGGGCCGTTATGATTGAAGTGAAAGAAATTACAATACAGTACAATATGATCTTTGAACATTTACCAAGACTTAAAATCAGAGGCCAGAACAAACTGTCCAAAAGGTGGATTGAAAAAATATTTTTTTAGGTTTTGGCAAATTTGGTATTTTAAGTCAGAAACTTGAAGTGGTAATTAGCGTTTCGTGGGCAACATAAAATGATGTGGCGGGCCTGATATGGCCCCAGAGCCTTGAGTTTTACACCTGTGCTTAGAGTTGCACAATTAATCAAGATTTACTGCGATCACAATATTGTCTGCCACGATTAAATAAGATGATCCATGGCGATATTAACAATTTAAAAGTCAAGCACTTTTTTTGATTAGAAGTCAAATCAAGTTGTCATCCTACCACTAGGGGGCAATGTTTCCCACATGTTTGCATGATAAATGCATCTTATTTTCTCATACTAATATATTATTTACCAACGTGAAATGGCGTTGAGTTTCTCACCTGATTCCTAATATTTACAGTGCTAGTTGTCAATTGAGACCCATTTTGAAAAATTCGATTGGAAATTGAAATAAATTCAGTTTGAAATGACCGTAAATGACATTTTGACTGCTAATTGTGCTTAGTTCAAAGTAGGCTTATTTTTTTCATTGGTTTGCAATCAGCAAGTAAGTTAGCTGTGTTGCTCTATGTGCCAAGTTTTTGCCATCAATTATTATTTACTTTATTTATTTATTCTAGTTTATTATTATTATTTGTAAGTATCTGTCTTGAAGCCTTGTTAATATACTGTTTGTTTTTTTAAAAAAAGGGGCAATAAATAGACAGGTTTGACCAAAAGTGATGAATAATCGTGATTAATAATCTTGATTTCAATAATGACCAAAATAATCGTGCTTTGATGGATTAATGACATATACCTTCAATTCAATAGAGAAAGGAATACAGATATACGCACTATATACGGGCACCACTGTATACATTTTTGCTGAGAAAGTAATCATTGGCTATCTGTTGAAAAAGACACCCTTGATTTTTTGTGCTCTTTCTAAGATGTCATAAGATGGCCTCAAAGTCCAGGTTAATACAAAAGTAGTAAGTGGTGTCAAGAAAGTTAGTTGAAGTGAAGCATTTCACTGAGAGACTCAAATGCTTAGTTGAGTTCATTCGAAAAGGTTACAAGTCTTTGTTGCATGTTTAAGTTCTGCACTGAAAAAGTGTGTTTAATATTCTTGTGAGTCATTTTGCACTTAAATATAAGTGAAAATAACCAAGATGAATAATGACTGAAGACCTCTGCATTTCCTGTTAGTTCCAATAACTTAGTGAATCGCCGCACTCTCCTTCCTGATTCTCAGGCTGGTGAGGAAGGAACCGCCGTCTGGTCACACGGTGCATGCCACTTCCCTACTGCTCTGCCCCGCCCTCGCTCCTCTGTTTACCTCTTTCTCTTTTAGGTTTTCAAGTCATTTTGTTGTTGTTGTTGTTGTTGTCCCTCACGACTTCCCCACGTGGACTCTCGCACATACAAGGTTTTTCTCAGCATGGGCAGGATGTTCTTTGCAATGCAGGATATTCAGTGACAGTGAAAACATGGGCTCCTGTATTTATGGAGACTGTTTATGTCCTGAGATAAAATAAGGCGGAGGAAGTTGTACGGCGGAACTTCCAAAGCATCTGTGCAGGGTGGAATGAGTAAAAAAACAAAAAAAATAACATCCCATATTCCAAAGAGTCATTGAGAGATGACAAGAAATGATTATTGGACCCTTGTTCAGCGAGCATTGTGGGATGAATTCTTCACTTTTTTATACGACTATGTTGTTTATTTTCAGTTTCTGCTATTGTTTGTTTGCATTTTTTGGTCAAACCTTTTCATATTTGTCCAAATGTTTCATATTTTTATACATTTCTGCTTGTATGTTTTGTCCAATTTTTTTGGAGTATCTTCCAATATTTTACTAGGTATATTGTTTTTATTATTGGATTTTATATATACAGTGGACATCCGGGTTACAGCGTCCCTGTCTTACGTTTTTTCATATTGTGATAAGGAATACTGAGTTGTTTCGTCCCCTCTTTACGATATTTTCCCCGCTTTGCGACAAAAACAACTGTCATGACCCTAGGGGGTTGGCTGTATGTATGTCTCCATTTGCAGGCATTGCATGCACCTATTTTCAGTTCTGTTGCCTGACTGCCTCGGAGATGCTGGCCTGCTATTGGTTGTCCTCACTTGTTTCAAAATGGCGGAATGGTAATTCTTTGTTCAATCGTGAATGGTTACAAAACCGTATTTATCGTGCATTTTATTGCTTAATTCAAACTTGAATGGGTTAGGCATTGGTCCCAAGATTTCTAGTGATGTTAAAGAGAGAAATAAGAAGATGATTTATATGAAAACAAAGCTGGAAATAATCAAGAAATCAAGAAATAATCAAAAAGCTAGCCTAGCCTAGGCTTCCCTTACTTGGGAATATGGGCATAACAAGCGCCACTCAAAGGTAAATAAATCCTTTCTACAACTTTTATTTATGATGTTTTCTGAATGTATACATGTATATTATATATATACATAGCACTTACTATACTATTTTGGTACCAATTTTTAATATGTATGTACAATTTTTATGTTTTTACCTGGGGTTCTAAACGCATGAGATATTTAAAATAGGTTAAAGGTTTGAGGTTTCAATTTTTGGAACAACTATAAAATAGAACTGAAAAGATGTGAATTAATGGCTGTGCTTAAAAAGAGTTAAAACAATATATTATTTAAAAAATATATACATCTCTAAATTTAATAAGAGAATGTATAAAATTTTGGGTAAATTTGTGATGTGTAAATTTTACATCCAGTACACAATATATGCCATTTATATATGCCGCCATTTGTTTTGGTGAGTGCAAGCCTTTTCTTTATTTATTGTTTCATTTTGAATACGTTTGTGTTTTATTTCGTTCATATTCAATTATTGGTAAAGAAATAAAATGTTTTTCTTCTTAAATTGAACCACGATTTGGAATTTGGACTAAAATAAAATTTTGTGGATATTTATTTTAAATTATTGTTAATTATTTAAAGTTTTGACAGCATCACGTACAGAATAATGACAAGTTTTAATTTGCTTTCTGTTCTGTTTGATTTCACGTTCCTGGTCGTGGGCGTATGTCACACAAGTTTGAAAAACGCGATATAACTGCGTGTTTGAATTTCCTCCATTCTTTGTTACTGTGCGTTGTGCCGCCATACATGATTTCCAGAATGGGCCATGTGGTGATGTCATCACTACGTGTTAGTACGTTTGTGTAAATCATTGTTTGCCTTGACGCCATGACTACAGGAACTAAATGATGCGGCCTTTCACCCAAATTACCGCGTTCTGGGTCCCTGCAGACGCACGCGCTCTAATATGACTGTGTGGGTCATTAGCGGCCCGCTACAACTCACCGCTGCCACGAGCCAAAGCGCTGCTGCATTATTAACCAGCCGGACTTGTTTACGCTCCCCCAGTATGATATGAACGCACATGTTGTTTACTCTCCGACCGGCCCCCGGACCCCACCTCCCAATACACCCCCCACTCTTATCCAATGAGAGGAAAGAAATTGGCACTCTCGTTATGGGCAACAATGGCGGCATTTAATAGGAGTAGTGGTTGCTAGGCAACGGACGACGAATGGACTGGTGTTGAATTACAGATCGTTTCATAATTAATTAGGGATTATGAATAATTGATTGAGAAGTGTTGGGTAATTTACAGTCGTGTGTAAATGGGACTCACTCTACTGCTCTGACCCAAGCGTGTGGGTGTGTGTGTGTGTGTGTGCATGTCTACCTTAGTACAAAACAATGTTTTGAACTACAGGACAATGAAATAAAACACTACATTCCAAGTGTGAAGTGACGAAATTTGCATATGTATGCGAGTGTTTTGGAAGGGACAAAGCGTTTAACTAGGGATGGTCGTTTCCACTCTTCTGAAGGCAGAAACCAAGTAGTAGAAGTCATTTGAGTACTTACCAATACTAAGTGCTGATACTGCTTTTCATGCACAAATAAACACAATAAACTCAATGACATAATATGGAATGAAGATGTTTCTTTCATTTTGCGTAGATTAATATTTTCTGTGTTAAACTTTGTCTGTGGCCGATTAGATTAAATTTAGATCAACTTTCAAGTTTTAGATTTTTGTCAATAATTATTTTGATAGTCACAAATAATATTGTTAAAAACACATTTTACCACATCCTGTTGATTTAAAATGACATCATCCATGTCATGTGTCATTCACAAGCTGATTGGTTGTTATCTGGGACCCGAGTATGTCAGTTTCATCTAGCAGAGACTAGCAAATGAATTTTTAATTAAACATTTTCTTTTAAATTTAATTTATTGAATGTATCACTTATACATTAAAAGTACTGTATATATTAAATTAATTCTAGACATAATATTCGCTTTTTATTGCTTGAAATGGCTAAATAGATCTTGCATCTCTTTAAGTATCTGTTAGTGGTATTGGCAGCCTCATGCATTGAAATATTGATACCGATAACTAGTATCGATACTCATCCATCCCAAATTTAAATCCATTGTGATTTGTATGACAGTTCATTTCCTGTATTGCCTTCATTGTTATTATTTTCATCATTTTCATTTGTCTTTTTTTTTGTAATTTGAGAATTATCGCTTTGATTCTCATTTAATTGTGCACCTGTACTGCACCGAATGTTTTGACTGGCAAAAGCAAATCCCTGCCTGATGACTCAATGCAGAGTGCCTTGGTAAACTAAAAACATGCAGTTTGAGGCTCGTCAATGGGAGTTGGCAAATATTCACTTTTATTTTCTCTCATTTTGCTTTTTCTTCTCGAATATGTGTTAATAAGTTGTAAAAGGACGGCTGCTCTGGATGTTGGCATGGAAACATTAATGACTGTGGTGAAGCGTGCGTGTGTGTGCGAGAATTTGGAAAGGGAGGAAAAAGAAGAGAGGAGGATGTAGGTGAGAGGTAGATGAGCAGCGTGTGGGAGTTTGAGTGGGCCGAAGAGTGAGCAGGGGAGGCGGAGGAGAGAGAGGATGATGGGGTGGAAGAGGAGTTTAATATTTTCATTTATTGTGATATAAGTTGTTATAGAAAAAAGGCCATGCATTAAATTCAGCATCAACTGCATCTAATGTCATTTTCAAATGCACCAAAAAAGTCCAAATGGCAAAAGTAGTGGCGGGAGAATAAGTCATGGAAAAAAAAAAAGGACACCACAGAGTTTGAGCGGGAGACGCATAAAAGGTGGTGAGGGAAGCGAACAAAAAGCAAGCGTTGGCTGTCAATAGAAAACAGAAGAGGCGGTTGAAAGGGGAGGCAGATTAATGCGGTGTCGTTTTCCTCCTTTAAGGTCCGCCGTTGCACCTTCATCTGCCACTACCGCCCCACATGGCCGCATGCACACACATAAACACACGCACGCACACACACACTGTACATGCAGTGCACACCCCTCTCATCTATAGACGACAATATAGGCATCGGGTTTCATCCCTCACGTTGGTGTTTTTCCACTAATGACAAAGACCAAATACATATGCACTCCAATATATAGATTAGTGCTGGGTATTGTGTCATAAATGTGTATTGCAATATACTGTATTGTGATACAGAAAAGGCGTATTGCGATATATCGGGCAATGTTTGTTTAAAAAAAAATTCTATGGCATATACATTAGCAATGACTGAAAAAACACAAGGAAATTAATAGAATAGACAAATGTTATTCTTTTTCAGAAGACACACATCATTGACATGATTTAGAATGGATTAAACATGACAATGAGGAATCTATTGTTATAATTTATCAAATACAGTGAAACCTCGGGACAAAATTGCTTCTGTACAGGGTGTTTTTTTCTTCATATTACAAACATTACTTAGCATATAAAGGAAAAAACCAAAACAAAATAAAACAAAACAAAACTTGAAATCTCAAAATTACCATTTGACCTAAACACCACATGAGATTCTACTGCTCATTAAGTTTTCTTTTTCTGATGTTTGCTCTCCTCCTTCTCTGCCGCCACTTTTGGTTTAAAACATGGCCTCACTTGAAAGGTAATCTATTGTAACATTTAATGTGGTGTTTTTGAAGCGCTGGAATGATTCACATGTAAAACATGATTCATAATACGACAAAAATCTTGACACGAAAGCCACTCCGGAGCAGAAATATAACAAAATGTTACAAAAATAAGGCATTTAGAAACCGGTATGCGATATATTGGAAACCGAACGTTGTATTGCAATACATGTATTGCGTCACTTCGTATCGCAATATATCGGTATATCGATATTATTACCCAGCCTTAATATAGATACAGCCATTCTAAATTTGTTCGTCCCTCCCTAATCAGAAATTAAATTAGTCCCCATTGGACTGTAAAGAGTATTGACAATTAAATAGGACATGATTTTATACATTTTCAGTCATCCTTTATTTGACAAGTAGGAAAAGAGCATGTGACTGTAACTAGGCTAACAAACAAGCTAACTGAGAAGCAATAGCTAATCACCCTCTTGCAAGGTGGCGTGACAAACTGCAGGAGCAATGCAAGCTCAGCACGCATGTCTTGTGTCTTCCTATTCTGAGGATACTTTTTTTGTTTACTGAAGCGGCTTGGACTGGCTGTCTGGGTTGCATGTCATTCTTGTGAGGCAGATTGTTTATGAGAATTTACCTCTGATTTTCTTCGACTAATTAAACTGGGTCCCTAACAAACCTCGCAAACCATAACGAAGTGAAAGTTCTCGAGGACGTAGGCTAGCTGTGTGCACACAAAGACGGTGCGCTGTTAACGTAGGGGGGACACTGGCAATTACATTTAAATAAACCGCTAATGAAAGAAAAGGTGCATACCAAATATTTTGTCCCACAAAAAAAAAAAAAAAATGTGTGCAACCCTGTTTAAAACAATGGCAAATGTGAATAATGTGAGAATACATTCAAAGAGCAGGACAAAATGAATTTTCCTGTCAAAAAAAATACATTCAAATCTGTAACTTTTTTTTAAACCTGAAGTTTGTAGTAAAGTCGAGAATCCCCACCCCCAAAATGTTTCAGGGGCTTAGTGTCTGGTATGGAGGTCCCCAGGTTAGCCAAAGAAAAGTGAATGGTTCCGCCCGTTTACTGATGAGCTTGACAGGACGTAAAATCGACGGACAGTTTAACGGCGGGCCTGCAGTGCGTTGCGTCTGTGTTTGGGTCTCGCTTCGACAACCTTGGAGGCTGGCTCAGTGCCGGCTAATGACCTCGATGGGGGTCTCCGCACTTGTCCGAGGGTTAACATTTTGACCGCGTCACAACAGGCAGAGTCAGGAAGGATGTACCTGAATAAACATGTACTGCGTCGCGTCCTACAAAAAAAAAAGGGGGGGTAGCTGTTCTCTTTTTACGGTATGCGAAATGTTTGGGATTGTTCGTTAGCATTTGGGTTGGGTGAGGGAACACGGTGGCTGATGTAAAGTGGGGGTTGGGTTAGAGGTGCAGGGGGTTAGGACCCTAGGGAGCCATCAGGCTGTTCCTCGGGACGTGCCCTGGGAAGAGACATCATGTCATGGCGATAAAAACAACATACACACCCTGTCAGGCAGCAGAAGGGATGGATAAATGGCAAGGGGCAGAGGGGACAAGAATTGTGAGGCCCGCACTTGAATAAATTCAGAATTCTATTATTTGGTTATATCTTATTTGTCCTTTGTTCATTATTTAAATATTTATTTATTTTTAATTATTTTTCTAATCCATTTTATCTAATATGTGTACATTTTTTGTTCCATTTTTATTTCAATATTTTTTTGAAAAATCCCATCATATGTTTTGTGTTATTTCCGTATTTTTTTCCGTATTTTGGTCCATTTTTTTAGCTGTGTTTTCTCTTTGATGTGGAAGTATTTTACATGTTTCTACTAATATTTTTCTATTTTGTCTTACAGCTTGAGTTGAAAAGATGATTTTAGAAAATGGCTCCACAGGCTCCATGTATAGCAGACATTTTATGACAATGCTTCATACATGCCTAAACAGAAATATATCCCAGCAGGCTTGCAAAACTGTAGGTGAGAACATGCGTGTGCATTTACGCATGAAACAGAAATCAATAAGTTCACCAGCTGCACTTTCATTGCCCCAAACCTCATCAAAAAGCCGACATAAAAAGAAAAAAAGTGCACATTAAAATCAACAGGATGGGTTTTTTTTTCTTCATCTGGCTGACAAATTGTTTTTATTACATTCAAGGGAATGTGACCAAGTACACAAAACAAACATTGCGGTGGCGATGTGGTCAGTCTACTGACGTATTTAATACTTAGTTGCACAATGTAAAAACAATAATTGGGAGATGCACTTTTAAGTTAAAAAGATGAGCATCCAGTAGCAAAGGCATCAGAGGTGAAGCTGACCTATGGAGTATAACCGACATTTCCTTTAAGTCAAACAATCACATAGGCCGTATCTCTGAAGAAACGACCACGCGCTGTTACCAGTTCACCAACGTGAGATACTGTATATCTTACGTATATTGGGTTGGGAGTGATCGTCTCCTCCTTAAATTAAAACATGTGCATGCCGATGCGTATTCCGTGTATCGGATGAGAAATTGTGTCGCTTGCTTTCAAAGCTATCGTAGCATCACCTCTGGTAGCTCAAGACGTGGTTAGAAGAGCTCCACCTGTAAAGACTCAAACTTAGGTATCAAATTTTCCCATGTACAAGTCGAGTTTTTTCCCTCATTTTCAACCCCAATATTGGGGGGGTTGACTTATACCCACAAAACTCCAAACCAGATCATTTTTCCCCCACGTATCTGTGTTTGAATAACATTAATTTAAATGTGAAACAAGTAATATCATGTCATTTAAAGGCTTAAAATGATTACCATAGTTTGTGGACTATAAGGCGCACCGGTATATAAGCCGCAGCAGCAAAAATTGACCAAAAAAACATTTTGCCATTAATAAGCTACACTGGCCTATAAGCTACAGGTATATGGTGGTAACATAAAATAATAATTTGAATTATTGTAATTATTATTATAATTTAAATTTTCTTTAAATGTTTTTATATTTCTTGTGAAAAAAAAAAAAAAAAATATATATATATATATATATATATATATATATATTTTTTTTTTTTTTTTTTTCATATTGTCTACCAACTGCAACATCCTCTCTTTAACAGACTGAACAAACCTGCACATTTAGTCACAACATTATATTGATTGAAAATGAATGGATGGATGGCTATTAGTAACAGAATACTGCAGGGTTAAATAGCAGTTCAAATTCAAAATCAATACTTCGATAGCATTCTGCTCCCGTTGTTTAATTGATGAATTATTTTAGCGAACAATGCACATACTGCAAATAAATAATATATACGATCATAAATTTATAAATACGGTCACATATACTGTATACCGTATATTTACACGTCACAAAGTTTTATATAAGATCTTACCCAATTTAGACATTTAAAAAATATTTTTAACAATATATTTTAAAACTCTTTTTGAGCATAGCCATTGATTAACATTTTTTCAGTTCGATTTCATAGTTGTTCCATAAACCGACTCCTTGATTAACCGGTGGGAAAATCCAGCAGATAAGCCGCACTGGACTATAAACCGCGGGGCTCAAATCATGATGAAAAAGCTTACAGTCCGAAAAATACGGTATATATGCAAAAATTCATTGTCCATGGCACTGAAAGAGTTGAGGTAAACATGGATGATGGAAATTTTCCAAATCACTTTCAACAATAGGGCTGATGAACTCAACTCGGGTGGCCGTCTACATCACCAATCCATAATAGATGGCCCCATTTACTCAAACACTTGACTCAAACAGTCAAGTGCCCGATTCTGCTGACCAGTCCAGTAAAACTGCAAATGGCTTATGTTCCTTTGGTCGCTCTGCCACTACATGAATAGCTGCTAATACTTTGTATCAAAATAAACCAGAACTTACTTTGAGAAAAAAAAAAAGTCCACATTAAAGCGAAGTAAAAAATAGTGTGATAATATATCACTTCAGTTGTACTGCCAAGTTTTCGAACGAAACACTTTGTGGTACTGGTTACATTTAAATAAATGTGTGGCAAGACTGTTGGAAAAACATGCAGGTGGGTGTCAAAAAGCCAGTTATGAGAAGTTGTTAGTCTGAAAAGTTTTCTAAAAAGAAATATTCAGGTGAAAACATCAATTACAATACCGCCTTATCAAGTATCTGAACTTGATATCCGGGAGTGTTTAATGTAAGGTCTGAAAAGGGTAAAACTGAGCTCCTCAGTTTGCTTTAAAAATAATCTTGTACTTGTCAACCACTTGCCCCCGTCAACCTCTTTACCTCTGCTCAGCCATCCCTGAATCCATGAAGGAAAACACACCCCTGGACTCTGTCCCACATGTGTCCCCACTGAGCTCTGGGACGACGATCAAAGCCTCTTCCTTCTTCTTGCGGGATCAAACGAAATTGTAATATTTACTGCTTTGTTTGGTGTCGGGGCACAGGGTCCCCCTTCGTAAGATGCCGACAGGAAGGATGCCTCACTGGCGGCAATAAACAACAAGGAATGGCCTCAAAAAGAAGCGCCGTCACGACATCCTGAGGATCAACACACATCGCTGAAACATTTTATCTACATCATTTGACACCTCAGGCTGCCTTATCGCCCGCTATAGCGCTCTATTAAGAAGTGGTACAGCAAACAAGCAAATATTTCATAGTAAAAGAGCATATGGCAACTGTTTATTGGTTGGCTTTAGTTTATAACTGTGATAAAAAGCCCACTAAAGTCCATTATGAAAGGACTGAACAGATGTTTTATGGCCAAGTGGACAGCTAAAGCACAGCAGTGGGTTTTCCACAGAGCAGTTAAAGCCCCAGTTGACCAATGAAGCGTGTTTTCCCCGATTTTATCTTCGATTATGTTTTAATCTACAAATGAAATTAGACAACACTAAGATTTAATTCGATAAACTAATTTTAGACATGGGAGGGAATCGTTTGGTGATGCAGAGTCCACCGTCACGAAGGTCCACTTGCAATTCAAATAACACTGTAAATCATGGCATTTAGAATACAGATTCATTTGGGTCCTGTAGAAAAGAAAATGAGCCGCTGCTCACTTCACGCCCTGGATTGCAGCCCTAATACCAAGAAAAGATGCCAAAGCTCATCAAAATCTAGATTCTACTTTTGCTTATGAGGTGGTGCTATATTACGGAGCGGCCTAATTCCATTTTTTAATGTAGCAGATCCAGGCACTCCAGTTGGAGCCAAACTATTTATATACCATCAATTAAAAAAAAAAAAAAAAAAAAAAATCTTGTACAATGTCCAGCTTGGCCATAGCAGGGCTATGACAACTGACAACAGGTGTTGCGGTTTGGCTCACATTCCCTCGAAGCAGCATTTGTTAGGACATCTCCACTGCGGGTTCCCTGTCCCCAGCTGCTATCTCCGCTTTGCAAAGCGAGTGTGAATATTCATTAAGTCGGTCCCGATAAGTGTTAGTCCTGCCAGTATTTGTATTGCGGAGCCTCAGGGATCCCATTAAAGTATTCCGGGTTCCGTTTATTGCGAGCAAATATGGAATGTGTTTTTGCAATGTGTCCCTGATGAGAGCTACATCATAGCATCATGCACGTTGCTTCAATTAAGCAACTTTGTGCTGCGGATCGTTGGCTCGAACAGGCCAGGAATGTTATCGAAAGCGAAGCCCACATCACGCTCCACACCCATCCTTGGCTGACTCCAAATAATTAGCTTTCTTCATCCTGCCAACCTTGGATGGCACAGAGATGCTGAGCAGCCTCGACATCCTGGTCTGGGGAACAGTTGGAGGCCTGCTTCCTGCCTACACCCCTTTCACGGCTCCAACACCAACAAATCACTAGTTTCGAGCCTTGAATGATCCCGCCGTGCGCCTTCCCTAGTGGTACGCTTACCAAAGAGCTTTAATTCCCGGGTATGTTTTGCCCAATCCTGTTAGTCAAACAGGGACCCCTGACTGGGCAGGAGGAGATTGGGCAGAAGAACAGATGGTCCAATGCCTTTAGTTTGCTACCACTTGCAGATTAAAGTGGTTGAAAACAAGACAGCTGCTTGATAGAAGGGCACTAAGTTCAAACGACATAGCGGCAGTGTTTTTCCTGACGAGGTGGCGAATGTAAATACTTAGGTATGGGTTAGACAAGTCAGTGGTACCTCTACTTACAAACGCCTCTTGTTATGGAAAATTCGGCGGGAAAATAGTCTTAAAATTAAAGATAGCAAAGGCGACATTGTTGGCATATAATATGAGACACATGCCAACATGACTGTAATGTAATTACATGTAATGTAATGTAATGTAATGTAATTAATCTACCGTATTTGTTATAATTTGTGATGCATTTTTTATCATTCATTAACATGATGGCGTACCCACAAACGAGACAATAGTTTTTGGCATTGCTGTTTTACTGTGGTTTTCCACTTTTCAGCTTTACTCATTTTGTCCACACTTCCCACCAAAAATTGACACTGTAGAACTAACAAACATAAAACTGACATTAGCTACGACACATGTATAACATACTACCTTGGGCAGTCCTGTCGGATGTTAGCATTGTTAGCACTTTGTTAGCACGTTAGCAATGATACCGCACAGGGAACACTTTGCATGACCCCAAACTAAACTTAAGTAAACTTACATGTTCAAAATAATCCAAAAAATATAAAATATTGCTCCTGTGGACTTGTAATTGATTTTTAGATCACTGAAAATGTAAAATAAAAACATACAAATTAAATGTCCTAATAAGGTGTCTCTCTGCACTCAACCAACACACCAGCACCATCTCAAAGCAAACAAGTGAATTACATTCATTATGTCAACTGCTACAATTAATATGATTAATTTTAAAGGTTTACAAGCGTTTCTTTCTAAATATTCTTTATGTTTTAACTATTATGCACTAATGTAATTCTAATATGTATTTGTTACCATTTTTGATGCATGTTTATAATGTCATATTCATTTAAAGGGTTTAGGAGCATTTTGGGGGCTTGGAACCAATTAAGCTATTTAAATGTAAAAAGCGGCTCCACTTATGAAAGATTCCCATAGCAGAATTACTTCCGGAACAAATTAATTTCGTAAGTAGAAGTTACACTGCATACGTATATCTCACTTGGGATGGAATACCATTCAAGTTGCAACTACTTTAAAGTGCAATAATGTGATTGGATTCCACCATCACAAACAAACGGGTTCACCACTATCCCTGCCACTGGGCACACTGTGTTGTATGGTGTTATGGTGCACTGTGTTGTGTTGTGTTGCTATGCTGGCTGCATGTCTAGCATCAGGCTACAATTTCACACCATTGTGTCCCTCCCGAGCCAGCAGCGTTGTTATTCTTGAGGGCATCATGGGAATGCGTTTTGCACTATGAATGAGCAACGGCTGATGATTTAAACATACTTCCTTCATGCTGGCGATTTATGGGGGGCCAGGCACGGGAAGTGGGTGTTTTTTTGTTTATCATTTTCCATTCACTGCACCAAAGATGTAAGGAAAGCCTTTGTGTGCCCGCCAACCTTAAACGTAGGCCTCAACTACTTAGATTTATGTGACAAGACTGCCATATTTAGCAATTGTTTGATTGACATTACAATGATTTGTTTCTTTTGTACGATTGTTAGTGCCCCATGGTTAGTTTTTTTTTTTTTTTTTAATTCTCGAGTCAACATCCTTGCAGTTGCATAAAAAAGGCATTGCGTCATATTGACAGCTGTTTGCAAGAAAGGACCACTCTCCAATGCAGTCAAACAGCCAAAATGCTCAGCCAAAATGTATTTCATATTATTATTTCATGTGATTGACATAATTAGGTTTAGATTTTTATTGTATATATATATATATATATATATATATATATATATATATATATATATATATATATATATATATATATATATATATATATATATATACACATATATATATATACATTGAGAGTTCATTGCTTGTTAAAAAATTGTATTAATGTTTAATTTATTTTGAAATATTTAAAACAGAAATGTTCTTTTGAAATAACTGCTTTTTATGACTTTTTTTAAATTACTTTTTTATCAAATATTATTTGTTTACTCTTTTTTTATAACTCTGTAAAGTACATTTGGTAAGTACGGTTCAGTTGTTTTTAGCTTTTTAGGACATTTGGCATTTAATATTTTAGAATGTTTATGTTTATGTAATGATAATACTGAGGGTCTAACGGTGAAACGTCTCTGCCTCACAGTGCAGAGGCAATGAGTTCACTTTCAGCTCTGACCTTCCTGTGTGGAGTCTGCATGTTCTCCCCATGCCTGCCTGGATTTTCTCTGGCTACTCCTGTTTCCTCCCACATTTCAAATTCATGCATGTTTGGTGTATTGGACACTCTTAATTGTCCTTAGGTATGTTTTTGAGTGTGATTGGTTGGTCATCTTTGTGTGCTATGTGATTGGCTGGCTGGCAACCAGTTTAGGCTGTTCATGATGTTTATTTTATCAGTTATTAGCATTAGTTGTTGGAGTACTTTTTAAATTGTAAATTCAATATATTTCAGTTTAAAAACTGTTTAAATGTATTGTTTTAACAGGGTTAGGGAAAAAATGGATTACACTAAAATAAAATGTGTTTCTATTTATTTCATTCTGATCTATTGTATGTAAGAAAAAAAAGTTGTTATCGCACCTAATTTTACATACAGGCCAAGCTCCGCTCGGCTGATGTTACACAGCTGGCCGCAACCACGGGATACCCGACGCCGCCGCTGATGGATGTACAAGTGTAACGTGACAGCTCCCCCCTTTCATTCGACATCCGCCCGATTTCATCTGGACACACGATGATAAAAGCGACTATGTTACACGCGTGCGCTCACACTAGCTGCAAACAAGCATACTTTTATACGAGCTTCCCTGGAAGTGATCCTGATCACTTTCAGACTTGGCATCAAGTATTTATCATGACTAAACCTGCCGGTCAAGCTCCAGGGAGCATACTTGCTTATTTTCAGTGATGGAACTTCCATCCATCCGTTATCGATAGCCGCTTCTCCTCACAGTTGCAGGCTTGCTGGTGCCTATCCCAGCTGACTTCTAGCAGTATTGCCATGCATGTTTTTGGAGTGTGGGAGGAAGCCAGAGTGCCCGGGGAGAACCATCTTAGGTTAGGGAGAACAAGCGAACTCCACATTGAAAGACCGCAGCGAGGTAGATTTGAACTCGGGTCCCTGAACTGTGAGGGGGACGTATTAACCAATGTTCCACCGAGCAGCCATAACATTAAGTCATTTGACTAAATATTTTTGACAATTATTTTGTTGCCATTTCTTGTCCCTATCTTCATCTTCTACTCTAAAATTGTGCTTATCATACAGTAGATCCAAAGGATTGCATAGCCACCATGCAGACATTACAGTTGTTTACAAGTATGATCATTTTTCTGAATTTTTTTTTCATTTTTACTAGACTATCAGTCCAATTTATTTCCAAAGTGTACTGAGTACTTCAGCTGCCTCTGTTTATCTTCATCTCAACGACAAAAAAACAATCCATTGCTGCTCATCAGAGGGGCGGGGTTTTTTGTTGTTGCTGGGACCAACCATTGGATCATGGGCCTTCTTGGTGGAGGGGCGGGGGTTGTGGAGTTTGGGGGGTGCCCACCACCTGCTCCACTTCGCACATTATGTCACACCTCAGGGGCCCCATCGTCTCATGCCATCCCGCAATGCAATAATTACTCCGCCACACGTTTGGATGCCATCAAACTCAGCCCAGCAGGGGGGTGCTTGGTTTCGGGGGAGCCCGGCTGTTGCTATGGCCACCATCCCTCAGTAGCCTTGGGAAGAGGGATGGCGCGGTAGTCTATGATTGGCTGCAGGAGTATTTTGACCAATGGATGCTGTTGTTATGCAAGCGCGTCATCCGAATAGGCACATTTTTACATACTGGCTCAATTTGGTAAATGAGAAAGTTGTCAGCAGAAAAGAGGAAATTGGTATTCATTCCCTCAATTGCAATCACTTCATCCAGAAACTGACATTGCATGTTCCCATTTATGTGAACACACTGAATTGGGGAAAATATATGATTTTCTTAGGTAAGATTGCAAAAACGGACAAAACATTAAATGGCATAAGTTGAAAAGAACAGGCCTGCTTTGAAAAGAGAAAATGAGCATTTGATGCCACGCTCCGCCCACATTGGATGGTGTAGAACTTCCAAAATGGCTGCTTCACACCAAAATGACCTGCTTCCTGTTTCAATTTTGTGTCAATCTGAGAATCTGGCACAGGGTGGGTGCAGCCTCAAACTCAAAAATCTTAAACGTCGAGAGCTAACGTCCAATAGGAGAAGGGCTTGTGATTTCAATGCTAAAATCAATTGTGACACTGTTGGGAAAAACCTCTCTGGTAACTTCCTTGTTGGCTGCTACAAAAGACCTTCCAAATATGGACACACATTTGGAAATACGCATCAGCATTATGTGTGTATTTATTTTTATTTATTTTTTTTGGTGAGGGTGGCGACTTTTAAGACAAGAGATAAGATTGCTTGGCCTTTCATGGAGGTCCCACTGCCTGAAGAACATTTTTGTAATGAAAGAAATAACATGTTTTTTTTCCTTTAAGCCACAACTTTTTACTTATGGTTTAAGACATGCGGCTTATAGTCCAGTGTGGTTTATCTGCAGGGTGTTTGTTTGTTTTGTTTTGTTTTGTTTTGTTTTGTTCTTTTTGCTAGCCACCAGGAGACAATCCAGTAAAGCAAACGCATGTATCTGTTCAAGGTTTCAGTTTAACAAAAACACTATGAAATGGAACTGAAAAGATGTGAATCAAAGGCTGTGGTCAAAAAGTGCTTTATAAATCTATTATTAAAAAATAGATGTCTAAGTTGAATAAATGCTTGTATAAAAGTTTGTGACATGTACATATGAAAAAAAAACTTCCAAAAACCACCTTTCTGCACAAATATCCAATGTCCAGTGTGGCTTATCCGTGACAAAAAATCAGTTTTTGATACTGCACCTTATATAGCGGTGCGGCTTGTAGTCCGGAAAATGTTGTATCATTTTTTGGGAAGGGGCGGGGTGGATTATGTGACAGAAAGAAAACACTTATAATTCTCTCAACTTTCAAAATTCTGTCTTCTTCCTGACTGATATGTAGTTTCCAGTGGTAATGTGTTGACATTTTCTGTCAATTGTAATTTGTGACTTTTTGTACAAAACCACCTAAATCATTCCAATCATGTTTGGAGGAGCCAATATCCCCCTTTCCTCCCTCCCTCCCTCCCTCCCTCCCATTCCCTGAGTCAGCTAACTTGTCAAGATCCCCAGCCAAAAATAGTTACTGAAAAAGTCTATCAGGCCATCAAAGGAAGAGAAAAACATTTCAATCATTAAACACAAACACACTGCTCTGGTCAGATGCCAGAACCAAACTAATGTGAAACGGAACCCACCAGGCACTTTTATCCACAGGACTCGCAGATACTGAATGTACTGGAGGGGGATTGTGGTATGGGGGGGGTCACTAATGGGGACCAGAGGTCTGCGTCGTTTGTGATGCTGGCCAGAGGGACCAGACGAATGATGACTGATTGGGAGGGGTAGTGGGGAGGGTTGGCCGGGGCTCATTAATGAGCCGCTCTAATCATACAATAACACGTCCACTTTTATCTACCAGCGAGAAAAAATGCCAAATGGGCGCAAGTTCGCGGATGTGTCTCGACAGGGCAACATCTGCAAGCCATTCGCTTGGAAGGTTTGGTTTGGATATACAAGTCGCTTTCTTGTCCAAAGCAAGATTAAGAGGATTTATAATGATAAGGCCTTGTTTTCTGTTATCTTAAAGTCAAGTGCAAAAAAGTAGGAGTACACACGGTACCTAATGTAATGCCCTGCAAGTAACAACTATGCTACAGCGCCTGAACTTTTGTCTTAGTTGTTATAATGGCCATGTGAATTAGCTTATTGGGCTAATTGGCTTGGGCGGGAATCGAGCAGGATGATGTTTGACAGATGTATCGTGATTAACATTAGCAAAATAAATAGCGGCAAGGGAATGGCTTATCGAGGTCCTCATAACTCATGCTCGATTAGCATGTGCCGACATTGCACCTTCATGTTTATTGCTGCAAGAGAGATAAAAAAAAAAGGTCTGAGGTCGCATCAACTTTGTCATGTTCTGTTGGTTTTTGGTTGTGGGTTTATTTCGAGGGTTCTGTTTCTTTCGGTCTGCATCGTTCATGTTTCTGTTCTTTTCATGTCATTCCGTGTTAGTTTTGATTTGGTCCACCTGTCTGCGTCTACCTGCCCCTCGTGTGTTCACCAATCCGCTTCCCCTGCTTAGTTTCCTTCCCAGCTGTTGCGCGTCTTCCTAATTAGTGTGTGTGTGTGTGTGTGTGTGTGTCTATTAAGCCGAGTTTATGTTACAGCCATTGTTGGAGCGTAGTTTGATGTCATCAATGTTTCCTGTTAATCTGCGTCTACTCGTGCTAACCTGCCCGTTTGTTTTGTTCCCGTTTCACCTGCCTGCCTGTATTTTTGGCATTTCTTTGCCCCGCTGTCTTGCCCGCCTTTTGTTCCTGCCTGACTCCCTCAATAAATCATGGACTTCAACTCACCTTTCCCGCCTGGGTCCATCACCTCCGCTATAACACCTGCCTATCTCCCTGACAACTTTGTTGTGCGCTCCTTAGCCTCAACATGGCAGCCTGTGATTGACAGGTCAGATTCCCATTGCACAAAATTACATTTAAAATATATACACATGATCATCTCAAAAATCATCATTTCAATTGGTTACACCCAGTCTTAGAGAAACTGGGACATAATATTCACACAAATACTCCCGTTCGGGAAACCATGACACCATGCCTCTTTTGGTATGTTCACGATAAGCAGACATAAAGCATCGTAAATGCTCAATCAAGGCTATAGAATCCAAAATGTTTTACTAATTGACTGCGACTGTCAAGTACAGTATACTTCTCAATTAGATTTTATCAAGATGAATGGTTGGGGGACTGATTATCTGATGCTGATACACAGTAAACGTCTCACGTGGGAACAATTTTACTGATGCGGAACAACCAGTAGATGGCAACAATGAGTCCTTTCAGATATGAGAAATTTCAAAATAAATAGAGTCCACAAGGAGAAACGGCTGTATTTTGACAAATGTTTTCATTTGGTGGATTTGATGTACCTTATACTTAATACTTATACTTAATCATTTATTTATATATATATATATATATATATATATATATATATATATATATATATATATATATATATATATATATATATATATATATATATATATCATATATATATATCATATATATATATATATATATATATATATATATATATATATATATATATATATATATATATATATATTTGGTTTAGAAAATTACTGAAGTCTTCATTTGTGGGGATTCACCAATGATGGAACATGTGCATCTATACAGGGCTTATATAGTTAATATAGGCGGCTATAAACATCTGGGGTGCAAACATTATTTGCAATTCTTTTGACTTAACTGTAATATAATAACTAAGGCCTTACCGATGGATTTTAACTTGTTGTTGCCGCCCTGTTAATGGGCACGGCACTAACCCCGTGAACTTGTACTTGACATGTACACTGGCACACAGTCATCATTCTGATGTCCATTGTGGCCTGGTCTGTCATTACGGCCGCACAAACAATGGTACCGAATGAGCGCTGCCACTCTAAACAAGTCCCCTGTTACTAAAGGCAGTCACATCCCAGGCCGGAGCGAAAAAGAGCACAACTCTAGCTGTAAATCATATGGCGACTCGTCAAGCAAAGTTCATTTCACACACGCAAGCTCTAAATCACGCCATGGCGGGTGAATGGTGCAGAGTGAAAAAGTGACCCGTGTCGGTTGGGACTCTTGCCATGACCTCATTGAGAGGTCCCGTGGTGGAACACATTGTACCTTGATGCCCAGTTTTAGGATTGTTTTAAGAAGGTAATTGAATGATTAAATACATATATAATGTTACAAATACAAAAACACACACAAAAAAGTGTGATTTTTATTTTGGGGGGGGTTGACAAATTAACAATCTTAAAGAGCTCAACAGTGTACAGAAACAACTGGTAATGTTAAAATGCTTTTGTTGAAGCTATAAATCTTATCAGGTAGGAACACGAGCAGCTATTTGGCAAAAATGCTAAGGTCTTTTGTCAATACTCCACAGAGAGTGAGGAAGAAAACAAACGCTATAATATTTTGGGTCTCAACACATTTGTGAAATTGTGTAGGCAGCACGCCCCTCCCAGGAGGTATCAACAACACAAACAAAGCAATTTAATTACTATTATTATGAGTAAGTGTTTTGCAAACACGTCACAGGAGCAGGTGCATCCGTCAGCTTGAAAGAGCTGCCAAAGCATGGCCAACAAAGAGAAAAAACAAAGCAATAAATGATAAAAGAAAAAAAAAAAAACGTTTCATTGGGAGTGTATTGACCAAAATGATCTATTGCTACTTAGCTGTCAGCAAAGTACGCATCCAGCTGCATTTTAAAATTGATATTTAGGATATTTCATCAAGAGTAGATGCTAATGTCAATTAGCATAGCTCTATTTGGGAAGTTGCAAACGGGAAAGTGCTGCAAAGAAACGTGTCTCGGGTCTTTCTGAGGTCAGCGGCCAGTTAATTTATTTGATCCAAACAAAATTGTGTTCTGTGTCGTGCACAAACACACACACGCACACACACACACACACACACACACACACACACACACACGCATGTGCAAACATGCACAAAAACCTAATGCATAAGTATCCCTGTGGACTACAATTTAAGAGCATAAAGTGAATTAAGTATAAGTTTGTTGTAAATTCATAATATTATTTCATCTCTCAGTGAGTCATGTTAGTTTGACATTTTCAGAAATTAAATTAAGTTCAACATTGCATGCTGTGTCACTGTCGGACAATGTATTTTCTTATTTTAGGAAGCAAAGGCGAGGGCTTGTTGCAATGTTCCCATTCTAAAGGAGATGGTTTTAAATTACCTTGATAGAGCAACAAAGAGCATCTTGGCTCCCTAGCCAACGCTAAAGTGGAACAATGTGTATCTCTAAAGAGACAAACTGGCCAAACACGCAAGCAATAATAGAGTTGTGACAAAAAGCAACACAAAGCATTCACTTACACACACAAGTAACACATTTAGCCCCAGGTGAGGGAGAAAAAAAAGCATGATATGACATCATAATTGCTTTTAATAGTGTGTAGTGTTGACATATCTTTTTAAAATTCTAATCATTTCTGTTTAAAACTTGTTGTATAAATAAATACTGAAACGTGGAGACAATTGAGGTTAATCTAGTGCGGAGCTTCTCAAATAGTGTGGTTGCATTACATTAACTCCTCGTTTTTCCTGGGTAACCCCCCCCAGAATTTTCATGCATGTGTATGTGGGTGACATCGTTTTTTAAAAGTGAAAAGTATTTTTACTTTACATATGTAAGACAAATATTATTGCAGTACACATATTTACTTAAATCTTAAATTATTAAACCTTATACAGTAATTGTACTGTTATCCCTTCCTATTCCCATCCCTTTGGCTGTAGTCACAGAGAGCCGCGGTTATATTAGCGGCTCCAGGATGTCTAATTAAAGTGAAGCCTGTAGATGACCAAACATGATAACAATCAATAGTTTACACTTGAAATTCCAATTTATCATAAAATAAATCAAGGTAAGGGATTTACAATGTTCCACTGCAGTGCTGCTCTCTCCTGATCATCCTTCACATCTACTTAATAAGTGGCTGTGAGATTTATAAGGGAGACGGACACTCCTATAAGACACATGATTGGCTCCCAGTGCAATCATCGACCAGTGAGGGCAGGAGTTGGGGCGGGAGTAGATTACAACTTCTACTAATGGATAACAGTACAGTTACTGTATAAGGTTTAATTATTCAAGATTTAAGTAAATATGTGAACTGCGGTAGTTCAACGTCTGAGTAGTGCCCGTGGCGATTGCATTTATAGTTAACATCTGTCTGACATTCAGGAAACCGTCACAACACGTCTCTCTGCAAGCTAGCTTTTTTTTTTCTTTTTTTTAACTAAAAAAAATCCACGAATCACCGAAGGCATGATAGGGGAGGTGCAAAGTAGAGAGGGATCAATGTATTTAAAAAAAATAAAATAAAAAAAAATCACAGATTGTCTCCAAACTTTTGACTGATACTGTATATATTGTACCTACAAGGAAATAATGAATAATACTACAATAATCTTGGTGAGAGCTTTGTAGCTACAGAATAATTATTTTGTCACACTTTTAAGTAAAGTTGTGCTCAACTACTACTGGTTAGCGACCACCCGCCTGCCAAAAAGTGAACCACATTAAACGCTACCATGACGATAAGAAGCAGTTTGTTTTTCGTGCCGCCAATCAACACTTTGGACCGTGAACCGTGGGAACAAGCAAGATGCCTTGTTTTGCGTTTTTCAGACCACGACGATGACTGTGAAGCGAGCTGTTGTTTTAAGATAAATGTCTGGCGTGTGGCATTTCCATTTCACCCGGCTCGGCGTGTCACTTAAGCTAGCCACGCTGCAGAGTCGGCGCGTCGCTTAACAAGCGTCACGTTTCACCTCCTCAGCCGGGTCAGGCTCAGGTACCCACTTAAAAATGTCAGAGAGTATGTTAAAAAAAAGTGGGTTTAAAAGGTCCTGGGGCGAAGGAGAACGAGTACCTTTGAATAATTCCTGTCAACGTTGATCCTCAAAGGCATGTAAATCATCTAGTCTGCAGGATCAAACAATGTTTAAAAAAACACCTGAGCATCTCACAAAGAGTTCCATGTGTGCCCTATTTTTTTTTTTTACAATGCCAGGCGCTTCAAGGGGGCTGGGAAAGGTCCATGGAAGTCCACTCCGTCATTATTGTCAACATGTGCGGCCGCCCCATTGTGCCCACTAGTTCTCCCCCCACTAATGGCTTCAACAGAAGGAGGGCCACTTGAAATAAAAGAATAGTGTTTCCGGCCTAGGAAAGAGGCGTCGGTGACCTCACTAAATGCACCTTGGAAAAGTGCGTAAAAAATTACAGCTGCAAGAAGCCATGATGGATTCTCATGCTCCTTCTTATAACAGGGAACCAACTAATTCATCAAGTTTCTCCAAAACTTCAGGTTTTCCACATCAATGGGAGCCAGGCAATCAATAAACACATTTACAAATCTGTCCTGACCCCAATACCACCAAAATTCATCATACATGTTTATCTGCTTCTTGAGATGTGTGATTGCAAAGCATTTATTTCCTGGTTTGTGATAGGTCAGTTTATCAGTTCGATGTCTATTGTAGATTTGCCACTTGATCATAACACTAGTGCGTAGTGTTTATACCTTTTGAATATTCATGACGATTTTAGAGCTTTCAATACCATCCATCCATCCAGAGCTGCTTATCCTCACAAGGGTCACAGGCTTGCTGGAAGCTATCCCAGCTGACTTCGGGCAGTAGGCGGGGGACACCCTCAATGGTTGCCAGCCAATTGGAGGGGACACAGAGACAAACAACCACTCACGTAACCAATCACACCTAAGGACATTTTAGTATGTCCAATGGACATGCAGTGCTTGTGTGAGAGAAAGCCTGAGTGCCTGGAGAGAACCCATGAGGCTTGGGGAGAACATGCAAACTCCACACAGGAAGGCCAGGATGACTCTCTGAACTGTGAGGTGGATATGCTAACTACTGCTACAACAAGCCACTGCATTCAATACCATTTCACATTATTCCCTGGTTCTCGGTAGGACGACTTGAGTTCATTTGGTAGAGTAGGTTAACAGATTGGAAGTTCGATGTCTCGAATGTATGTGTTCTCTGGTAAGACACTATTTGCTGAAAATGTTTACCAATATCATTCCATATCACTCCATTACACTTAAAATCATTTCCTGATGTCTTTTGTACCGCATTCCACATAATTCCTCATCTGTTCAAAATTTTCTACCCTCAGCATTCTCAAGCAATTTCTCTGGAATTCTCTCAAATTACCGTAATTTTCAGAGTATAAGTAGACACCTCCCCCTTTTTTTTTAACTTGAATTTGGGTGAATTTTACAAAAACCCCATTATACATAAGTCTACCCCTGATTTTACATAGATCATGGCTGTTCAATTATAACACATGGTGTATGTTATTAAAATGACAAAATTACGAGATTTTTAGATGCATTCCTTCATCGTATACCAAATAACATACTGTTGCAGTTATGGGGGCAGAAACGAGACAAGTGAAAGGCAATGTACATGTGCGAGTAGACGCAAATGCAACAATAAAAAGATTTGAACTTTCAATGCTCTATTATTTTGACACAGCTGATTATTAATTTGTTGAAAAGCCCCAAAAGTCATATTCACTATCTGACACGCCAAATAGTTCCTCCCACTTAACTCCTGACGTCCTCTCCTTCCTGCCCATCATTTGCACAAAAATCCTTGTTACTCTTCCACGGGTAGTCATCTTCAGTCATCTCCTGTCCAAGCAGTTTGAAGTGGAGGTCTTCATTGATGATTTGCTGATCATTTGACTTGGGATGTTCTTTACCCAAGTGACGATTGTTATGAGATGAAATCATGTAAGGTTGCCCTTTGCTGTTTCTCCCCTGGACCTGTCAACATCCATGCCAGCTTGTTCAAGCATGCGTCCACGGGCTGAAGAAGACAAATCAAGCCTTCTTTTCCTTTTCATAATGTGTCAAAGTCCACCCAAAAAATTATCCACGCTGCCTTGTTGTTGACAACAAGGGAGAAATTTGCATTTTTTGCCATGTTCTGTGTTCTAACACTCTAAAACAGATGCATACCACATCAAATTAGAGGTATATATAATATTTTTATGCCTTGTATGGGTCATGATATTACTCATTTCACATTTGAATTGTCACATTTGAAAAGTCTGTCTTGAGTTGTTTTGTTTTAAGTTGACCCCCTAATTCGGGGGATGAAAATGAGGGGAAAAAACTTGCACTGAGAAATACGGTAATAAGGATTTTAAAATAGTCTATGAGTCTTTCTTTTGCTACCATTTCCTATAAAGGAAAATTGTCTTGGCACAAAGTGCTTTTGTTGAATTTACACACCTTGTCTTTTCAGGCTTGCTTTCAGGTGTTCCGACTGTGTTTTTACTATCAGAGCCCCTGAAGCAGTGTTTACGAAAAAAATAACCGGGGGAAAAACAAAAGGACTCAATGACTTCGCATTTTGTCATCACCGTCAACAAGCTGCAGCTTTTCTACTCGCTACCCGGAGATGTCGGCTTTAGAAAACACACAGACGTAGTACATATACAAATGTCAGCTTTCAGTAATCACAAAAGTTTATACTCATGTTTTAATTCTCATTGTGCCATGCTCTGTTTGTCCCTAGGGGAGCGGGAGGGGGGCATGTTATTGAGCAGATAAGAACAACAACAATGCACGCAGGAGAACGCGACTGGCAGCTTGCGAGAGCAAAACGTGCGTGTGATATTTTGATAAGGCAACATGTAAACTATTTAGACTGTTCTCAGTGCACGCGCCAGTACCCTAACGACCATCTGCGCCATTGACGAGGACCTGTAGAAATCTTTAAATCCCGACTAAAAACACATCTATACTCAAAAGCATTTAGTTAAATTAGCCTGTCTGCAGCCTTCTTCTTTTTTCCTGCCCCCCTCTTCCGGCCGGGAGAGGGGGCTAGCTAGATGGTGAGGGTTGACTTGACCGCCTCCATTGGGTCCTGCGCTGGTCGACCATCACGGGTTAGGAGTCTAGCCGTCTGCGGTCCACCTGGCTGGAATGCGGGATGGTTCCTGCCCAATGGCTTTGCCTGCTGTCAAGACATCACTGCACTATATAGCACAATATGTTTTCTGTAATTTATATTGTTTCTGTGTTCGGTACATGCAGCATCCACTTCAACCTGTGGGCCTGGAAGGGGGCTCCTCCCACCTGTGGTCCCTTCTGGAGGTTTCTGATTTTCCCCAAATTGGGGTTTTTGAGTTTTTCCTTCCCCTTCTGGGAGCTTTGACAGGGGATGCTGTTGTGTACCTTACATTGAAAAGATGTCTCTGTATGACCTCTTTTCACTCTGTGAAGCCCTTTGAGACTTCGGTGATTTAGGGCTATATAAATAAAATTTGATTGATTGATTTGATTGATTGCAGAACAGCTTACGTCGTCAAATAGCTACTGTGTAGAACAGTTTGCAAGTTGATGGCTAGCATAAGATGCTAACCCAGCGTTCTATGTCTTCTTCACTTGGGTTTTAAATGTCAAACATGAATTGTTTGGTGATGGTCTACAAAGCGGAAAATACAGTATATTGTAAATAGAAGGCTAGCTCACTTGCCTGACAACCAGAATGATTTACACAAGACAAGAAATAGTGTGAAGAGTGAGCTATAATTAAAAGGAATTTTGGTGGAAAAACATCAAGATACCTCAGAATCGATTTAAATTATGAAAAACACAAGGTATGCGTTGTTTCAGCCCTTCTTTATAAACTCATCTCATGAGAATTTTGGATGCTGGTAGTTACTCCCCGATTGCTCCTTGGCCTGTGATGTACGTGTGTGTGTTTTTCTTCGCCGCTCAAAACCAAAATTGAGACAATCACCAGGCGAGCTGTCATTCTTCCAGCCACTGGAATGTCGGGAAAAACCTCCTTCACATTTAGGAGCCAGAATCAAGAAGGGAGTTATGGATTCTTGGAGACGCTGTGACTGGGCTATTATCAATGAATGGCTAACATTAGTAGGCAGAACAGAAGGTAATGACTTAGGATTCGAAAGCAGTAACTTAAACAAAATGTTTATCGCCGTGTTCAAATGGCGAGAGTCTTCGCTTGAGTTAAGTCCAACCACGCGGAAAAACATATGGCATGCAGTCCCTACTGTGATAAGCACCAACAACAAGATTCTACATGCAGGATAAAGAGATAAGAAGCATGTCCGCGTGGCTAGTAAATGTGCAGAGTGTGAAAAATGTCAGTCAAAACTTTAAATTGCACTTTTAACATAACCACTGCTCAGCCAGTAAAAACAAAAGTGATATCCGTAACCATCAACGGTAGAGAATGAGTTAATTATGAGAATGGGAATCAACATGTTCTTTTATTATGTTTTGATTGTACAGTACTTATTCGTCCAAGGGGGTGTGTCATCAAGTTGTCCTGTCCCATTAAAGGAAGCACTGATACTTGACAGTTGCCGTTAAAAAAAAAAAAAAGAGAGATCAAAGGTCAGATTTGCATCCAGGAGTTATTTTCTCAGTCAATGCTTTCTGGTCATTTGAAAGGAAGCATTAGAACAAAAATGATCCTTGACATATGCATTACTGATCGTCCTCAAACTGTGAGCAAACATGTCAGTCACGCCAAGACCTATGAAACTGTCTCAAGCCAATGGTGGAGATCATACAGGAAGTTGTCCATTTTAATTTCAAGCAGCCATTTTGGATGAATTCCAGGCCTCACCCTTCGGAGGACCGCAAGGACAGAATTCCCTTTAATAAGCGAAAATAGGAAGCAGGGATACTAGTGCAATGATTTCCAAGCTCTGTGCCACGTAAGGAAAAGCACGTGAAGAATGATCCCAAGAAATTCAATTCCAAAGAACCGTTTGTTAGCTCGCCTGATGTTGCTGCTTATTGTAAATTATATGCAGTGTTTTAATTGATTGGTGCTTAACAGCTGGTGAGGTTGCTTTAAGCGTCTTGTTCTAGGCCAGGGGTGGGCAACTCCAGGCCTCGGGGGCCGGTGTCCTTCATGTTTTCCTGTTTTCGCTCTCAAACACACCTGAATCAAATGATTAGGATTATTCTCAAGCTCCAGCAGAGCTTGTTGATGAGCTAATGGTTTAAATCAGGTGTGTTAGGGAGAGAAAACTGGAAAACATGCAGGACACCGGCCCTCGAGGGCTGGAGTTGCCCACCCCTGTTCTAGGCTCTTTGTTTATTTCTGTGAGCAAAATATGTTAGCGCTGCCAAAAGTAAAGTGGTGGAGCTTTAAAGCATTAAAAAATACTCATCCAACTCAGTTTTAATTACTTCCTGTTGGGGCCAAAAACCTGCAGCTTTATGGTGTAATGATAGACTAATGTGGAATTATATGTAGTTTTACTTTAGCTTCTACTCTACTAATCTAGCTGGAAAATATCAATGTGTGTACTTTACAAGGCCAATTACTGTACAAAGTACTGTAGGTCTTTGGCGTGTCATCTCCAAAATAAAATACCCTCTCATTTTCCTTCCACCGGGCCTTGCAAATTAACCCTGCTGGGGTGTGCTGCTTGTGGGCATTTACAGACTAATTCTCTTCAACGATCAAAAAAAGCTATTAGGACAGTTTGAATCATTTGGTCATTTTACATGAATTCCAAGATTTTACTCAAGTAAAAACCTAGTAAAGCAGATGTAAAAGTAGAAAAATGCAAAAACAGTGCTTCCTCGCTACTTCGCGCTTCATCTTTTGCCCTTTTGTTCTCATTAAAAAAAAAAAAAAACTATTGTGGAGATATGCGCTTTCAAGGTCCCTGAATGACAAGTTGACTGTAATTGCACATGCCAAGGGCACTCCTTGGACGTCGACTAAGAGTGGAGTTCATAGCTGACCAAACATGATAACAGGGAAGCAGAGATTACACTTGAAATTCCAATTTATTACAAAAGCATTTTGTTCTGTCCTCACCGTATTGCTCTGGCCACTCGTGTGAGACAGAGACTGCCTGCTGGAGGCACAGCCAAGAGCGTGGTCAACACTGAACAGGCAATCCATCAATCACCTGACGGGCATACCTACAAGAAACGTGATTGGCTCCCGGTGCGACTTTGACCGGGCAGGAGTTCGATGTCACGCCAGGAGCCAATTACGTATCTTGTAGGAGTGCCCTGAACGACGGATTGCCTGGCCAGGCATGTTCAAACTGACTGTTGAGGACAGTGGAGCATACGCCAGGTGAAACTCAGACGTGAGGAAGAACAGTGGCAGAGGCAGAACGGTGAGGCTGAAAGAAAGTGTTGGGAAGATTTTACCTACAGTTCTTTTGTAATAAATTGGAATTTTCATGTGTAAACTTTGTTTCCCTGTTATTATCTTTGCTCAGCTACAGGCTCCACTCTAGGTCGACGTTCAGGGGGCGTCTACGGCTCTCTGTGTGTCTACAGCCAAAAGATGGATAACATTACACAACATAATGTTTAATAATTAAATATTTAAGTCAATATGTGTACTGCATTAATCTTTGTCTGAGATATGCAAAGTATAAATACGTTTCACATTTTAAAAAAATGGTAGTACCTACATACACATGCATGAAAATTCCTGGGGGGTGAGGGGTTCTATTTCACTTTTCGCGGCTGGATTTCAGTCCTCCTTAACCGCGAGAAAAGAGGGAACACTATCATCCCTGAAAATTGTGTCATCGATTAGTTACCGGTAAATAATTTTTATTGCTTGACAGCAGGAAAGAGTATTTTGCCCGGCTAGCATTTTTTTTCAAACTTTTGTATCCTGTTTGAGAACTCATTGCCCAAACCTTTCCCATTGAACTGAACAAGTGCAACTTAAATCAGTGAGAAAAGCAAAACAAGACCTGCCGAAAGAAAAGGAATGCCATTCATTTTCAAAGAGTAAACGTCAGAGGTGGGCAAAGCTCTTCCACAAACGAGTTCATCTTGTGACCTTTAGATGATGTGATCGCACATGATTTATCGCCATCGCTGCAACCGCTGCTGTCACCAGTTCCATCTGCCTTAGTTCTCAGTTTACTCAGGCAACTAAAAAGATGCTTTCAACTCCTGTTTTGACACAAGAGCCCAATAACGCTTTTTATGTTGGACCACTTTGTAGACGTAGCTGTCCCGACTACCACCAATAGAATTATGGCTGGGTGAACTTTTAGTTTATTTGAGAGACTTTCTTTTATTGGTGAATTTACTGCCTAAAGTTGGCGTGTTTAACTTACTTAAATCTGCTCCTTCCACTCATTCAATTTCTACAGCAATTGTCTTAATACTGTTCAAAGAGATATACCTGTATTATCAGCATTACGAAACACTGATTACAATAATTAATTTCAAGATCTCTCCATTCTCGATTGGCAAGAGGCGAATAGGACCTAATTGATCGCCAAACCTCACTCAGATGACTACTGTTGTGCGTGCGTGTGCGTGCATGTGCGTGTGTGTGTGAGGCCATGTGTTCCACTATATGATGGAGGGGCTGCCTGACTCCCACCGAATCAAACTCTGGCCAATGTCACACTTGTGCCTCGGGGAGAAAATAACCCTGGGAACCAAATTCCCCTCCCAACCTCCAACTCTGATGTGAAAAAAAGCTCGCTTGTTACATACAGGACAGACCCTCAGAAACAACTCGATTCATAATACGAAGGGTCCGATTAAATGCATGTCATCTCAAGTTGAAACGTGACCACTGAGAAAAGCAATTATCATCAACAGTGCTTTAAATGATGCCTCTTTCAAGCTGATTTAGGATCTAAAGAGTTCACTCCCAGAGTCCATTAAGGGCACATGCCATTTAGCAAACAAATGGCATCAAACCGTAGCCCCCATGACGGAAGGAAATTGCAACAAAATTACTCTAAAGTATATGAGGGTCATTATTTTGTTTCTTCTCCATCACAAGGTGGTGGGGGTTGGCTGTAAACACCTGCTAGTAAGAATAAAGGACAAAAGAGAACTACACAATGTAATAATTCAGTGAGTGATGACAAAATTGCATCGCCAAAGGGAATGTTTCTTCACTTGTGACAAAGCAGCACAGCAGTGACAACATCATTTTGTGCGGCGATGTGTTAAAAAGTACTCAGCTGCTTCTCTGGGTCTGGTGAAGGTAGGTCAGAACATGAGGAGCACCTGCACTATGTTAAGCAGGGTTGTCAAATATACGGCCCTCGGGCCTGTTCTGGCCCGCAAATGGGTTTAATCCTTCCAGTGAGAAGATTTTGTAATTTCTAAAAACTTAATTTTTAATAAATTAATAACATTAAATGCTTTTGAATTCTCATCTTTTAAAAACAGTAATAAAAATAAAATTCTCATCAAATACATTTTTTTATGGAGGGTAGCTGACACCCTAGACTGATGCTTATCTAATATATGCCAACTGACCACTGTAGTGATAACTGTGACCATTGGATGGCAGTGTTTTCATACATACAACACATAAATTACATACTTGTAATTCTAAGGACATCAATCAATCTTTCATATCATACCACCCGTGTTTCCATTGACAAAGCACACAACATTCTATCGGCCTTGAAAGATGAGTGAAAATGCTAAATATACTAGGAACTCTAGAGGTTGCCGATAATGCTTGGCACTCAAAGAGTTCATATTTTATGATTAATAGTGATGTTGTACTTGTTTTATTTTGGACAGTATTCAAGTAATAATAAATTTGAAGATGTGCATTGAAGGAATTCTTGTCAGCTTCACTAACTTAACATTAAATTCTTATTTTGTGATCAAAACCCCTTGATACAATGTTATGTCACAAAAAAAAAAAACCTATCAGCGTGTTACTGGTCTGCTTGAGGTTTTCTTTTCACAAAAAGCCCAAACAGTTGTGTTTGGGTGAAAACAACCCATGTTTTATTGCCGGTCAGAAAAAACTGGAAGACCACTAGAAGGGCAGATAATAATATCATAATAATATTTCTAAAAGTCTTTACTACGTTCCTGAAAGAAACAGCGACATAAACACCAATTAGATGGGTGCAGGTGTACCTAATGAAGAAGCCTTTAAGTGGATGTTGTTCCCATACAATGAAAGTGCAAACAAATCGAATGAGGAGGCGGAGCTCTGCGAGGGTCAACAAAGCAGTACACTTGGTATTGTTGTCAGTGTAACCATGACAGCAAAGGTAGCCTAGGTGAATAGGTGACTTTTATCCGGTCTGTCTGGCTTAGTGCTTGTACCTCAACGAGACAATAGGCGTGATGCTTTGTAATTAGTAGAACACCACCCCCTCCACCTCTTGGCCCACCCCCAAATGTCCCTCAGTGAGTTAATGATAGCACTAGATGGTCGGTGATAGATAATGTTAGGTGGTAGATAACATTACAGCATCAAAGAGATTTGCCAGATTCATCGCTTTTCTTTGGAAAATAATTTATAAATTACCGGACCCATGTGGGAAATCTTAATAGCAAGAATGGCGAAAAAAATTAAAGAAATGGACCACCTGACATTGTTCGTCTACATGGGTTGTCACACTGTATTCAAAAAAATATTCCTCCCTTTAAAGCTCTATAACACAGTGACAAATTAAGTGCCATATTTTTCAGACTATAAGCCTCAATTTTTTTCTCATGATTTGAGCCCTGTGTCTTAGGGTCCAGGGCAGCCTATCTGCAGGGTTGGTTTTTTTGTTTGTTTTTTTTTTTTGATGTTTTTTTTTGTGGATGCAATCCCCCAGTAAAACAAACGTATCTGTTCAAGGGGTTAATTTATGGAACAACCATAAAAAGATGTGAATCAAAAACTTGTATTTGAAAAGAGTTTTAAAAACATAGCATGAAAAACATAAAAATGATGTATAAATTGAAAAAGGTCTTGGATAAAAGTTTGTGAAATGCAAACTTTATATCTATATGATATATATATATATATATATATATATATATATATATATATATATATATATATATATATATATATATATATATATATATATATATATATAGTATGTATATCCTGTATTTTCCAGACTATAAGGCGCACTGGTATAAAAACCGCAGTCGCAAAATCTGAGCAAAAAAAAAGATTTTTGTCACGGATAAGCTCCCTTTGTTTGATATTTTATTTTAGTGAACATAATAACACATTCTACATAATTTATATACAATCATAAATACAAAAATAAAACCACATATACTGTGTACTGTATATAACATTTATACATCACAAATGTACCCCAAATTTTACACATTCTCTTATGAAAGTTAGACATATAGTTTTTTTTTTTTTTTTAATAATATATTGTTTTAACTCTTTTTAAACACAGCCATTGATTCACATCTTTTCAGTTTCATTTGATAGTTGTTCCATAAATAGACACCTCGAACAGATACACACATTTGCTTGCTGGTGGCTTGCAAAAAATGAATAAATAAATAAATAAAAAGCCCAGTGCTCAAAATATGAGGAAAAATTTGCGGCTTATAGTGCGAAAAATACTATATATATATTGGTGTTATGTTGAAAAAAAATCCATCCATCCAGCCATCCATCCATCCATCCATTTTCTATAAATATGTTGGTGCTAAACAGGCAGGCATGTTCAGTCTGTTGAAGATAGGATGTTGGTGTAGGTATCCATAGCCCATCTTTCTGCATTAATATGTGATATTATAACATGCGGCTTAAAGTCTGATGAGGCAAAAATTGTTGTTTTGCTAATGTTTTGCTTATAGTCCGAAAAATATGGTATCAGTATGAAGTTAGCAGCCTTAAAGGGGATGTATGCATTTTCTTTTATGTTTCGTTTGACAGAAACATCAACTGAGAGTGACATGAAACAACTTAGTAATGAAAAATGTTTCCGTCTCGTCCAGTTTATTAATATAAGCTAAAAAACAATACAGGTGGCTCGGCAGAGGAATGGTTAGCAAGTCCGCCTCACAGTTCAGGGACCCGAGTTCAAATCCACCTCGCTCTGACCTTCTTATATGGAGTTTGCATGTTATCCCCAAGCCCATGTGGGCTCTCACCGACATGCATGGCAGGTGTACTGGACATATTAAATTGTCCTTAGGATTGATCCATGATAATATCAAAAGTTCTATTAGAAACATACAAAATATGTTCCAAATAGTTTGCATAATATCCACAAATCCTAAATGTCCTGTGATTAAATCCCCAGTCATCTTTAAAGGGTTTGAGCACTTAAGTGTATTTTTTTTTCCTTTCTTCAATCTGCACAACAGCAATAGCCTGAAGCTGAGGTTGGTTAGCCCGTGTCACGCGCCGAAGCAATTGAATCCCTCCCTTTAAGCCATTTTGTATTAAGGTGTGTTATTACCACCACTCATAAATGCACTTAGGCTTGCTGTCCAATGGACCCATTTGTCAAGTCTGTGACACTCTTGCGGAATATCAGTTGGTATAATTTAGCAGGGCGGTACTGGCGTAGAACTGTTATGTGGCATTATGCAGTTTTTTTTAATAGATTGTGAAGCGGATAAAGGGAGTGTGTTTGTCATTGTCCCAACAAGGACAGCACATAAAATTTGAAAAAGCAGCTTTTTCACTTAAATGATGATTACTGTTGACGTTCTTGCATCTGCTCCTCTTTTTTTTTCCCCACAGCAATGTGACCTTGGTGGTAACACAACGAAAGCTCAGCTTTGAAAATGCTTCAGAGCATCTGGCCATAAGTGCAAGCAGCAGTCTTTAACCTTTTTTGCACCGCGTACACTGCATTGATGGACTGGCATAGAAACATATATATATATATATATATATATATATATATATATATATATATATATATATATATATATATATATATATATATATATATATATATATATATTAACAATAAGAAGAAATGCAGGCTTTCAGTATCGGTTGCTGGTATCAGAATCCTCCACAGGGGCCGATACCTTTAAACAGGGCAGGTATCGGCCCTATCCGCCCTTATATTTTTTCAAATAAGGGTTTTGCAATGAATTACTCGTTACATGTTTATCCAATTATGTGATTAATCAATGAAATAGTGACAGCCCTAAAAGGAAATTGGAATTTCAGGAAAAACTATCAGATTTCTGTTCTCTTCTATGAAAATAAGCAGATCGCATGTGTTGAATCAAAACAACATTCGCAAACATCTACTTTTACTTTTAAAAAAAACATGATCAGCATTTTTGCCTTCTTCTAATAACTTACAAATCAAACCAAGAAGAATAACAATCACTTCCATTTGAAATAACGTTTTTGAGTAAATACATTGACTATTTTTATTCGATTCATCATGGTGATCAATAACGAATGACTTCATTTGGCCATGGAAAACACGTGCAAATAATCGTGTATGCTGAGTGGACAATAAATGGGGGACACGAAGAGAGGACGTCTGCTTCTCGCAGCAAGCATCAACAGTGGTCACGCACTCTTAAGGACTCGGCAGCTGTTGGGATCACAGAATACAGTGGGCCTCCTTTGAAGGGCTCAAGGAAAAAGGCCCCCCGCTGGTAAGCAAACAGCAGTTCAAAACACATCGCAAACTGGTAGGCTGGAGGAAAAAAAACAAAAAAACAGGCCGGATTTGTTTGTGAGAACTCATTTAAAAGTCTAAAGTGACTTCAATGAATAACGAGGACACGTAGGCCTCCTTTTACACATAGTTGGTGACATCTGATTTTTTGCTTTTGTGCTAGTTCACACCAGAGGTCCCCAACCGCCGACCCGAGGCCCAGTACCGGTCCGTGGATCGACTGGTACTTTAGAGATGTTCGGAGATGATTTGCTGATCGTTTTACTTGGGATGTTCTTTCCCCAAGTGACAACTGTTGTGAGATGAGAGCGTGGAAAGTTGCTCTTTGCTGATCTATGCCAGCTTGTTCAAGCACGGATTTAAGGGTTAAAGCAGACAAATGAAGCCGTATTTTCTTTTTCATAATGCATCAAAGTCCACCGAATAAAACAGCCACACAGCGTCATTGTTGACAACAAAGAGGCAATTAGGCGACGCTTGACGAAAGTGCATTTTATGCGATGTTCTGCGCAAACGCTCTAAAACGGATGCATAATATATCAAATTAGAGGTATACCGAATCAATTTAAGCCTTGTAAATGACATAAAACGTTTTTGGCATTCGAGTTAAGGTTATTCAAACACGGATATGTGGAAAAAAAGTTGGTCTCTTTTGAGTTATGCCGTTATAAGTCGACCCCAATAAAATGTTGGTTGAAAATGAGGAAACGATACTTGATACTAGTCAATAAAAAATAAACTTACCCTATTTTCCGCACTATAAGACGCACCTAAAAGCCTTATTTTTTTTAAAAAGCTGATGGTGTGCCTTATAATCAGGTGCGCCTTATATATGGATCAATATTGAGATTGGGATCTGTAGATGGGGAATGAACTGATAAAGAAAGCTTTACCTGTTTCTTTTGTGTGTTTACAGTTGAACAAGGTTCGTCATATTGACATTGACTTATTATGCTATTGAGAGTTTAGAGTTATTATTTGAGTTATTATTGTTATTACTTTGAGTATTACTATATTGTGATTGAAAAAGTTTGAAAATATGTCATTAATTGATGGTGCGCCTTATAATCCGGTGCGCCTTATATAGGGAAAAAGTTTTGAAATGTCATTAATTGAGCGTGCGCCTTATAATCCGGGGCGCCTTATAGTGCAGAAAATACGGGACTAAAAACTTCAACTGGGAAACAGCTTGAAGCAAGCACATTCGACTTATTCGGAGAACCAAGAAATTCCTGTTTTCTCAATAGGATAAAATACAGTTCTTGACAGCGGGAACGCTTGCATTGTCATTTTCATCTATCGTGGAACACCCCTCTTGAAAACGGTTCACTGTACTCATTTTTCTTAGTAAAATAAATATTGAACAGTTCGCCAGTATCTTATTCATCTTTTGAGGTTTCTCACTGCAGTGCGCTAACAGCACCGACAGTGGGCGGGCAGGTATGAAAAGGAGAAAGACTTCCTGTTTACAAGGTGATGACAGATGGAAGTTGAATCTGCAACGCGGAGGAAGGAAATGACGACCGCGGTCGAGGGGCCTTCGTTAAAAATTGCCATAAAAGTTCTAGTGATGCCACATTTTTAAAAAGAGGGAAGGGCAACGAGATTTGTTCAATTGAGGATGAGGCGGAGCTTGAGCGCACCAATGGCGGCGGCGGCGTGTGACGCAAGACAGGAAGCCACCTGATGTGAGAGGGGTCAGATAAAACACAACACGGCCGACGGTCGTGCGGGGCAGGTGCTTCCTTCGCTCCGCGCACACACACGCATGCACGCACACTATATTAGGCTCAGCTGTATCAGAGGCTTTCCCAGACATCCAGCCCACGCAAGCATGCGCATCCTCAGACAAGGGGGCGGGGCCAATGTTTGTTTGCTAGAGGGTTTTCGGACAGGGGCGAGGAGGACGAAGGACGGCGCACGCACGCACGCACACCTGCAAAGCGAGGCAGGAAATTCTCGAGAGCATTTAGTGGCCTCCTCCTTCGCGCTCCTAACTTCCATATTGCACAGAAACACACGCAACAAAAGCCTTTTAAGATTTAAAAGGAAAGCACTAAAATAGAAACGTCCGCCGCTTTTTACGGACAAGAGGGATTTGGAGGGCTCATCTTTCCTCTCGTTTCCCGTTTTGTGCAGGAAAACCTATTTTATTTGCAACTTTTGTCCACATGTAAAGTGCATCTGGAAAGTATTCACGATGCGTCACTTTTCTACAGCTTGATATTTACTGCATATTGAAGCCTCATTCTAACTTGGATGGGGTTTTTTTTTTTGTCGTTGTTTTTTACCGATCAATGTTTTTTGTTTTTTTTATTAGATTTATTGGACATATAAACACAATACAAATGGAAAAACAATAACTTTAATTAAAAAAAAAAGCTTGTCGGGTCCTAATTGGTTTTGCGAAGTTCTTACATGATATATAAATACTAGGTAAACTATGTATATAAAAACAATGTAATATGTCATAAATAAAGCAAAACAGAAATACACACCTCTTAATTCACAATTTTCTACAGAATATCAAGTTTTGTACATGATTCAGTTATTTAAGTAACACTTTTTTTTAACCTTTCTTTGAACAGAGACACACATTTGCTTTATTTTGGTTTCTTTTTTGTTTTTTGTTTTTAAATCACGTGTGCCTCTTAGATTAGAACATCCCTTTTTTCCAAAAAACTTCTGAATGCTGTGGCAAAATTGACTGTTATATGCTCTATACATTATTTGTGCTGTTTTGAATTCAATCAAGTAAAAAAAAAAAAAAAAAAATTGAGCAAGTTTAATCGAATAAGTCATGAATGGATGGTCTTTATATTTTGAATAATTGATCATTCTTCTTCTCCATTCAGATATATATATATATATATATATATATATATATATATATATATATATATATATATATATATATATATATATATATATATGGATGGATGGATGGATGGATGGATGGATCCTCTTCCACAGTGGCCAGAAGTCTTTCACGATTCTCTCCAGAGCAGTATAACATTGTATCATCAGAAAATAATACTTTCTTAAAATTCTTCATAATGCTAATGTTATTAATATATAATACAAACAATATAGGTCCAAGCACGGAGCTCTGAGGGACCCCGTGTGTTATCTTTAATCGATAACACACTCTTATAAAATAATCAAAAGCAAATCAATAATACATACGTGTCCTGCGTTTTCACAAAATCAGTCTTGTCTCAGAAAACGAAAATTGATACAATAATACTACAGCAATTTGAATGTTGCCAAGTTGAAAGTTGAAAGTTTTGGCACATTCATCTTTCAAATTTCCATAGCAACCAGTGCTTTAAGAAAAAGATATTGAGCCGAATCTTTCACATAGTGTTGCATGACCACTGGAAACCAAATTCGGTTAGCAGGTAAGGACATCATTTGAGATTTGAACACTTGAAATTCTGCAGATGTTCGACATTTCAACAAATGAAATAGGACAAAAATGGTTTGTTGACCCCAAAACAACTTTCCCAACAACCTTACAGTGCGTTTCTAAGGCACATCACCTGCCAATACGTTCTTGTTTTACTGTAGCTACCAGCGTGTGTGTGTGTTTTTTAATGTCAAATATCACAATAGGAAAGTTGATTTGGGATTTTTGTATCAAATTTATCAATCAAATCAAGGTTAAAAATCAGGGTTTCAAGCTTGTGTTGGGTTTTTAAACAAGAGTTTTGTCTATAGACAGAGTCAGGGTTTCAAGATGATTAGGCCTTCATGTTAATGTTTCAACTCCCAGCTGGGGTTTTAAACAAGAAGTAGGGTTTGAAAGTAGGATATTAAGATAGGGTTCAGAGGGCAAATTAATGTCATTATTAAACACTCTCAATAGGCTACCAAATACCCTGTTTCAAAACTGGAATTAATCTTTGATACCAGGGTTGGGGCTTCAAAGTAAGCTTTCAAGCCACTATTAGACACTGTTAGAACTTAAAAATTGAAATTCCAAGATCTGGTTCCTAGCCTAGGTTAAGTTTTGAGCGAGACTTAGGTTTAAATAAAGAATATAATAAAAGATTCCCACATGTTGTAGCTTAGATGTGACAAGGAAGTTTTATCATGAATAATTTGGATATATCCCAAATACATTTGGCCACATGAAGGAAATAAAATTTGGATGACATTTTGATGATCCAACAGTTTTGTTTAGAAAAAAATTCTCAACGTTAAGATAACATCATACAGAATAATATCTATAAATCACTCCTAATATGCATTGCTCGCATTAGAGCAAGGAGGATACATACACACACGGATCAATTGGGTCGCTTTATGGTGAAATGGGATTTAAAAAAAAAAAAACAAATTATCACAGCTACAAATCAACTCCATAAAAATACAATCACTTTCATTGAAATTCATTGAAGTTTTCCTCAAGGAGCAATTAGAAGTTTCAGATTGGAATGTGGGCGGAACAAGAATCTACGACTGTTTTTGTAGAACGCGACAGCGCTCGGTGTGCCAAGAATCACATTTAGACGTGTCCTTAGTGACAACAGGCAAAAAAACAAGGCAGACTTTGATTAAACAAAACTATGACAAAAGCAGTCATAGAAATAAATAAATTAATTTAAAAAATCACATTTTTTTGCAGGAAAAAAACTTATGACTCTTTAAACTGTCAGTTTTTTGTTGTGTGTGTGTGTGTGTGTGTGTGTGTGTGTGTGTGTGTTTAAGATGAAGCATTATTCATTCCATGTTTTGTTTTTTTTGAGGTGGGTAAAAAGCGAAACATGCTTAATCGAACTTTTTGGCATCTCCTGCCACACTCGCAACCCAACAAACACTCTGGGATTGTTTTGAGCTGTCTGGTGGAGGAAGGAAAGCGGTGTGAGAAAGTGGCTGTTTTTTCGAGGCGGACAGGAATTGCCCTCACGGTGCACGGTTCCTCTCCTCGCAGCGGGAACAATGCCGTGGCGTCACACCCCAGCGCTGACCCTCGCCGTTTCACATGGAAAAATGTTCCCAGAATTCCGCTCCCAGGCTTTGGCTGTGCGAGCGGGGAGGGAGCCATACACGTAAAGAGAGTGAGTTAAGGTAAGAGGTGCCTCAGGGCCCATTTGTTGCCATGGCAACACATCATAAGGCTGATTAGTTCGGTAGCGGCAGGGACGTGGCCACCAATTGGATAATCGCTGCTTCTGTACTAATGCCAATCTGTCCTTGCTAACCCTAACCACTAACTTTACAGCGCAATTGATCCATGAAAAGGAATTACCGTAATTCCCCAAATCTAAGACGCACCCTTAATTTGGGGGTATAATTTTGGTATTTTCTCCGTCACTGTGTATAAGACGCGCCAAACTTTGGCAACAATGTCAAAACTATAGAAAAACTGAATTTGTTGAGGGTTAAGCGTGTTCCAGATTTCCCACATTGTGAGCAGTCAGTGAACGCCTCGCCAGTGTCACTGAATGCACTTGAAGTAGTTATTTTTCCTTTTCCGCGCAATGAAGTTCCAGTTCATTTTACCATAAATACTCGAAGTTGCAGAGCCTCCATGTTTCACAAAGTTTATGATTGTGTGTATATGCAAAAGACCTCAATTAATAAACAAGTCGAATGGAATACCTTTCCATCTTCTCTAACCGGAGCCCCCGGCCGCATATCTTTTGAATCAGTTAGAGGCCACTCCGTTTAAGTAATATTCCTGTGTTTGACAAGGATGGACTCGGACGATGGCTCAGTCTGCTTGCTTCTTTTATTGAAAATAATATCTCATGACTGTTTGCATACTTGCCTAACCTCATGATATTTCAAGTGGCAGTCAAGTGGGGCATGTTATTTTTGTTGTATTTTATTTGCAGCAGCATGTAAACATTTTTCTGTCTTTGCTGTTTCAGTTTTACACCTCTAAAAAAGCTACGCCAAATAAAGGGGAAGGATCACCAACAGGTGTCTTTATTGGATGAGTTGTCTATCTTCCTGGCAATTGCGAAACATAGCGAGGGCAGAATAAACGTAATACTTTAAAATGCTCAACTACACTATGTAATCTCATCTGACAAAAGTTTTTGAGATATTGTGCGGTTCTGACTCTGAATTTGTCTTTCGTTACCATGAATGGCAGGTCTGTGCTCACACTACAGCTCTGCTTACCATTTGGCTTTGATTTTATTGTGCTTGTGTGGCGTACAAGGGGATTAAAAATGGCAGCGCTAGTGCATACCACCCCAATCAAGAACACAGAAACTCATTTGTGGTCAAATATGTCAAAGTTCTGCATGAATTGGGAGATTTTAAAAAGTACTTGAGGGTAAACATCTGTGTGAAAACAACAAGTCAATTTTCCGCAGTGTTTCCTCACAAAAAATGCTAAGGTCTTGTTAAGTTACCTTTATAGCAATAATGAAACACGGTCATTTGAACATCATGGAGTATTCTCAACTCAACAACTGTACAATTGTTTTGGGGAAAAAAGAAGCGCTGCACAACATTCCACACATCTGATACTCTCTGAAAGCATTAAACAATTCAAGTTTGGTGCCTCATCCAACTGCAGGAGTGCATTAGGTCATAATTCCTTTACAACCAAACCTAGCTATTATACTGTTTTAACGGCGTCCTCCCGCTGTAACATTATACCCCCACTTGGTGCTCAATAACCTTTTTATATGTCCACGTGAACTCGGAACGTTTGCATAAAAAATCTTACAAACAATCTTGGGGAAGGAGGACCCGCTGAACTCGGTGCTTTTCTTTATAGAAATGTCTACAGAAAAACAATTTTTGCATTGTCGTATGTATGCTATTTCTCAATAGAGAGCCAGCTGCAACAGTCCCTCAACTTATTTTAGGAAAATGTATGTGTGCGTATGCATTTTATGGATTTCCAACAGTCGAGTGACCTGTCTAAAATTATTATTCACCACCTGGCACTATAAAACAGTCCCTTATGTGCTACACTACATACTGTAAATATGGAATTCACCATTTTTAAATGTTGTCGGCAGGAATCAGTGAGCAAAAGTCAATAAAGTGTGTAAACTGGGCTCAGAGAGCAGGATAATTGTTTATAAGTTCAACTTGTGTTTTACGGGATTTCACAGATGCTCATTACACGTATGAACGGAATTTGCTGCTCGTTAAATTTTGCTCATCATATTTTCACTCCATATATTATCTTTAGTTATTACAGTATGGTGGTAGGAAAAGAGTCATGTTTTGAAAATGTGTGATTATTGAATGTATGAATATATGAATATGTAAATGTGTGAATAACTGTCGGAACAAAGCAATACAAATTTGGACAAATATTTGCAAAAATTGGATTTATGTGAAAAGTCATTATAAGAGTGGCATCGATGTTTTTGCCTTTGCGCATTTAGCAAAACGATACCACCAAATGATCATCATGTCTTGATGCATTTGTTAAATATAGCTCACCTTGGTTCCCGCAACGTAAACAACTTTGTGATCTCAGCGATGATCCTGGGGCCAGGATGAGGTCAATATACAGGAAGTGGCTCAGCAGCAAGCTGCATCCCATAATAATCAGTACGAGAAATGCCGACAAAAAATCTGGAACGCTACGAGGTGACAGATAACGACAACGAGACAAGAACTCCAACTCTGAAAGCATACGAACAAAGAGCTCACATTTACTAGAGAGACATGCAAACAACATGGCCATTTTGTGTATAAAAACGTAAACCAGCGAAGTGTGGCAAACATTAGTGCTGTTTTATGTCTCAGGACCACCTAAAAATCCTGCAAAAGTTGTCAACAAACAGCTGGACTTCATGTTGGAATTCCCTGCAAACACATGCACAACTGCGCTGGTTTATTGTACGAATACAGAGACAGTATATGTTCTACCCTTTCAGATGACAGCAACTTGACAGAAAGAACATGCAGACCATAGTCCGGTCCAGGAGGGCCGGTATCCTGAATGTTTTCCGTTTTTCTCTGCCCAATACACCTGATTCAAATGATTAGCTAATCAGTAAGCTCTACAGGAGCTTGAAAATGATTATTTGACTCAGGTGTGTTTAAAATAGAAGCTTAAAAAAGATGCAGGATACCAACCCTCAAAGACTGGAGTTTCTCGCCTCTGCTCAACTCCCCAAAACTTTAAACATGATGAAACGGGATGGGATGGGAGGAGTACCATTTTTTAGAATTTTATTATGGTTTTTTTGTTTTTATATATTTATTTTTTTTGACGTATCATGTGTTTTATTGGAGCAAATACAGTATATGCACCAGAGTCAGTGGTAACCAACCACCAGTCCGCTGTCCAGTGCCGGATCGTGGCTCAACTGGTACCGAGCTGCATGGGCAGTACTCGAAATAAAGATGATTTGGAACTGATTTAGTTTATTCTTTAACAGTTCATTCATTTGTGCTTTATTTGTGAGAAAGGTGAGAAAGTGAGAAAGGTGGTGTGGCTTCAATTGAGAGCATTGAGAGAATTTGTCTCTCTTTGAAATCTGGCCCACGACTGTCCGTAAGTTCTACTTTGTAAGAACATTGTCATTCACGATAATATGCCCAAAATGAGTTTGTTGATCCAACAACTTGTGACTATGGATAACATGCTAGCTAATGTTACTTCTTCAGCATGTTATATAGTGCTGCCTTGCATGCGTTTTGCTCGTTAGCGTTTTAGTTTGTTCCAGGTATTCCGCTTTGGTATTTGTTCTCATCAGTGCAAAAGTTTTGCATTGATAAGAACTCATTTGCATCTGATTCAAGTTTTGTATTGAAATGTATTTATTAGTTTATTATATTGTATGGTATTGTATTGTATTGTATGGCATTGTATTGTATTGTATTACATTTTGAGGGAGTAGCTGGTAGCCTCAAAATTATTTCGGAGACTCAGTAGAACTCTACCTCGAATCATTCGGCACCAAAGGTCTTTTTCATCACGTGAGCAGCTCTTACAACCCCTCCCAACTCGGAATACTGACCCCCATCGCAGGCAGTGAGGGAGGGTGCGATCTGACTTGAAAGGCAACCTCGGTAACTGTACTTCACACCTATTCCACACACATGCACACACATACTGTCACGAACACAGACAAACACAACAGCCTGGACATTGAAGATAAGGCGCTGTGACAGAGAAGGATGGAAGAGGGTGGGGGAGGGAGGGGGGGGGGGCTGAAGTGAAGTATGTGAGAGCAGGTTTGTGTCTGTTTGTGTGTGTTTTATTTTTTTCTGGGGGGAGGCAGTGAAAGAGGAAGGGTGCTTTACAGGACGTCCTGAAAATGGTGAGATTTTGAACGTAGCTGAATGACGAGACAGGAACAAGGCAATTGAGCAAGCTGTTAGAGTAATTTGACTTGACATACCTGGTATAATGATACATGTAAAGTGTGGTCCTCTGCTTCTGTATATTAGAGTTCCTTATTTTTGTGCCCATTGCTTATGTTCTAAAAACTTTAAATATGTTAAGAACGTGAGGATGATAAATCTGCATTTATGATAAAGCCTGTATATAGTTTCCCTCAACAATTGAACAAACGCAATGCAGCTCAAACTCTGCCTACAGCATAGAAAGAAAGGCAAAGTAAAGCACTGATTTTCCTCTCATGTGGTTGATTACAATGCATGTATGATCTCTGTGAGTGCAAAATAAGTAACAGTCTCTCTACGAGAATGATAGTAAATGGGGAAGAGGAAGGCAGAGAGGCTTATGGGGGTTTGTCACTGGGAAACAACAGTGCAACAAAAAGGGAAGCGCAGAAGGAAAACAAGGACTCCTCCCTCCCTGTTTGACAAACAACATGGTGTATATGCATGCATTAATGCTTGCTCACTATGGAGAGGACATTTTTTCCTATATATATATATATATATATATATATATATATATATATATATATATATATATATATATATATATATATATATATTGAAAAAAACATTCCTGATTGGTTCCACAAATTGTGACATTACGACCGATCACCAATTTTGCATAAAATGCTGAATATTGTCTGATCATTTTCAAGCCAATCAGATCATACATATGCATACACAGTATATGGCATGTTCATCTGCCAGACATGTGATGGCAAGACAGAGGATGGGAGTTGGCAGGGAGCCCCACTGGAGCAGGTGCAGCTATACATGCTGATAACAGATCAATGTAACGCATGGATTGAGATTTAGGATGCTCGGCACGGGGTGTCGGTAACCCTGTCCATGCGGGATTAGAGGATTGGCGATTTGGATTTGACGGTTCGGAGGGTGTACCGTGCCACTGCAGCATGGTGGAAAATGCTTTTCAGTGGCTTCCTGTGCATTGCCATTATCAGGTCTTGTTGATAGACCAACCCCCCACCCCCACCCCAACTTCCTGCCTCTCTTCCTCAACCTTTTCCACCCCACTTCCCCTCCCACACTCAGCTCAATCCCATGAATCACCACTGCCACAGAGAGAGGGCGAAGGTTTGGCTGACCGCCTGACTTTTAAGGCAGGGCGAGCTCACGCAGGGCAAATTCTAGCAACATCCGTACGGCATCCAAGTGTATCGCCGTGTGACAAATACTGAGTCACTTTCACATTAGGTCATTTCTATTCAAGACACCAGCCAGGAACGGACCTTGCCCTAGCTTGCAAAATACTGGACGGGTTTTGCCAATTATGGGTCACAGCTCAATTTAGACATGACACTTTGAATCGTTTCTGCAAATATGGGAAAGATACTGTATAAATCCCTCTTCAATCTGGGAGTGTGGAGAGTATAAATCTGATTCAGAATTTCACCATACAAAAAGTTACCCCTTTACCATAATACTCACAATAGTGAACTACTGTTATTCCCCAAATATAAGACGCACCCATGTATAAGATGCACTCTTAATTTTGGGGTCAAATTCTGGGATTTTCTATGTTACCGTGTATAAGACGCACCAACACTATGGAAACAATGTAAAAACTAGAGTAAAAGAGAATAAATCTCATCTTTTCATTTTACCATGAATACCCAAAGTTGAGCAACATCTTTGTTACACCAAGTTTAAATTGTGTGTGTATATGTCAAAAAAACGCAATTAATAAATGAGTCAAATGGAATAACTTTCCGTGTTCTCTAACTGCTGCACTCTTAATTGATTCAGCTGGAGACATCATAACTTTTACATGATCCTATCCATTTTAGTATTATTCTTGTGCGTGAACAGGGATGGACTTGTAGGTCGGTTCAGTCTTCTCTTGTTTTATTGAAAAAAATGTCTTAACAACCCGAGCTAACACCCAACTGACATCCGCCCTACAGCTCGTCTCGTTATGGTAATTATTGTCAGTAAGAATACGGCCAATATAAAAATGCCTACAGTATCTGTGCGGCAAAACTCAGCTTGGCTCAACTTGGCTGACAGATCACTCATGCATGAATGGTGTCAGGAAAAAAAATCTAATTTTAAGTTACCGTTTATTGGATGCTGCCATACTTTTGACCTTCACTTTTGGGAGAGAAGAGTGTCTCTTATATTTGGGGATTATGGTACAGTAGACCCCCGTGTAACAGCATCCCTGACTTATGTTTTGTTCATGTTGCGATGTGGAATACTGAGTTTTTTGTGCCCTCTTTATGGTATCTTCCCGGTTTTGCGACAAAAACAACTGTCATAACCCTGGGAGCTTGGCTGTATTTGTGTTGGCTGTATTTTTGTTTTGTCTCCATCTGCAGGCGTTTTTGGGTAATTGCACTTATTTTCTGTCAATGCATCTATGCAACACGTTACTACAGTGCAGGTCTGCTATTAGCCGGCGGCTCCTCACGGAGATGGTGGTCTACTATTGGTCGGCCTCACTTTGTTCTATCATGAGTGGTTACAAAACTGTATTTGTCATGCATTTTACTGCTTAATTCAAACTTGAAAGGTTTAGCCATGGGTCCCATGACTGCTAGTGTTTTTAAAGAGAGAAGTAAGAAGATGATTTATATGGAAAGGAAGCTGGAGATTATCAAGTAATACGAAGCTAATCTAGCCAAGGCGACCTTTACAAGGGAATATGGGCATAACAAGTGGCACTCAAAGGTAAATAAATCTTTTCTATATTTTTTATTTATGATGTTTTTTGACTGTATACATGTATATTATATATACGTAGCACTCACTATACTATTTTGGTACCAGTTTTTAATATGTATGTACAATTTGGATGTTTTTACCTGGGGCTCTAAACAAATTAGCTATTTAACGTAGGTTTGGATTGCCAGTCATACGGTGAATTTGCCTTACGACCCCAACCGCGGAACGGATTAATCTCGTAACACGGGGGCCCACTGTATATGTCCTGGTTCATTGACCCTCTCTTCGCTCATATAGAAAAGTTGACTGGTCCACATTTATCTATAAAACAATCATTGGCTAGACTTCCACCCTATCTTTGGTCTCTGCTCACCATGCATTCCATCATGCACACGCTCCATTCTAGCAATTTTTTTAACTTGTCCATTTCAAAAGTTCCTACTACTTTTTGTCAATCTTTTGAATTATGTTTTTATATGGGTATTCTATTACATTTTCCTTATCCTCGGTTACCGAAAACAACATCGTGAAAACTATGTAACGAGAAACGAGGGCTTTTAATGATGACTGTTGGTCATGAAACACACAACACAAGAGGGGGGCTTGAAACACTTAAAATGCCTTCAACGTAAAAGACGGCGAGGTTTAGTTGTGAAAACCAATAGTCTCATAATGTGTATGAAGGGTTCGAATATAGAAGCACAGGCCACTGTCTCGTCAGCAGGACGTGACACGGAGCATGTGCAAGGGTCCTGATAGAGAGTCCCAGGCCGGTGAGAACGAGAAGAGAAAACAGCCAGCAAGTGGAAGGAAAAGGAAACACTTAGGTGCGCTTGATATCCTATCAGCAGCCAATAGCCAGGGCGGGCAGGGAAGGCGATGAGAATAGCGCCTCCTCATTCAGAGCTTCATTTTGGATTGTCGATGAGAGTGGAGATCAAATGGTGGATGGATAAAAGCTACAGAGAGACAGGCGGGTGGAGGGGGGGTGCAATATGAGTTCCTTTTTGTTCTTGAAAATGCGCCTCAGATGTTTGACGCAGGACAATGACTCGAGTAGAGAAAAGAGGTGGTGGGGGGTGGTTGGGGTTGGGGGAGACAAAACAAACAGCAATTAAGGTAGTTTGTGATTGTGTCTGAAAAGGCTTCATCATCCGTCCTCTAGGAAACATCTGCCATATTGATGTACGAGGCCCGGAAAAGACAAATTCCTCCTATCCCTGAAAAAACCCTCGTCCCCATGGGTCGCGTATTTATCCGGGACGCACACAAACATACACACACACGGTCTGTGTTGTTTGTAGCACTCTGAAATATATCCCTTATAAACATTGATAGTCTAAACACTGATAAGACTATCCCTATCGTTCAGACCCGTCAGCTCGGAATTCCAGACAGATTGGGAGCAAGGATAAGGGGATATCTCTTAAGTCTCTTGTAAAGAGACATTTTTCATAATCCGCAGCAAACGCCACATTGTTGCGCGCTACGTTCCCTCAGACGTCTGTCCAAATAGCCCCGATATGTCCATGAGACAAAGCAGAGGACAGAGGCATGGGGAGGGGGCGCTCTGAGATTGAGGAGATACAAAACACTCGTGCTGATAATTCATCGCACACTGATCGTAAAATTGGGTGAAACGCTCTCTCGCTCGGGCCTTCAGGCGAAACTGGACATTTAGGCAATAAATGGGAAGAACATGGCAACATTAGGCTCAATTTATCCTGCATGGATTTGGGGGATAAAATACTAAATGTTTGACCCCATTTTGTAGGCCAGTAATTTTTACAATTTTCGTTGGAATGACCTCAAATATTCACAGCTTGTGTAGAAACGTTTCATATTTTTGTGTGTAACGTTTGGCAGTTCTATCTTTTCAGGGTACGAAATGCCGTTCACTTCAAAAGAAAAGGCATTTTGCGTATTAGACTATGCTCGGACTCAGTCAGTGAAGACAGTGCAGCGTGCCTTCTTTACAAATTTTGCAAAGAAGGCACCAACTACAAAACAATTTAGGACATGGCGCCATAAATTTTAAGAAAAGAGCTGCTTATGCGTACCTAAATCGCCAGGACAGCCATCAACATCAGCAGAGACAGCGGAGCAGTGTGCAGTCACAGGCGGCACTCATATTGATCATTTATGAAAATCTGTTATAGAACCAACAAATGTTTGTACTTTTCTTTGGCAATTTAACCAATAAAACTTATGACCTTCAACATAAAGTGTATTTTGTTTCATTAAGATCCGTCAAGTTGTTTCCGAGATATGAGCATTTTAGAACACCCTGTATATACATATACATATACTGTATACAATGTTGCCAATATGGATCCTCTGATATCCGCAGAGATCCATTCTCAGAATCTTCAAGGAAACTGAAAGGAAGCGCTGACAGCTAGTATCGTACTTCTGTATATCCAGCCAAACAAAAACGGATTCCTTTCAAGCGCACCCACGGACAAGATGCGTTGTGCATATTTTGCAATGCCCGCTTGCATCTTCTTGGAGAATGTGTTACACGTTCACAAAAAAAAATGCTGAAAGAGTGAGCTGGAATTGAACGTGAGACTCTGGACTGAGAGCCGGACGCGCTTACCACTCTTCCACCGAGCCACAACATTTTCAAACAGTGATGACCAAAAAACAGAATATGGTAGAATGTTACTTTCTTTTTCTAAGAAATGGTACCAAAACACGCTTAATGGCACACAGCACACAATATGCTGTTGGCCTTGAATGAAGTGTCCAAATGCTTGCAATCAGCTGGCATTCCCTAGGTTAAATATGGCACAGAAAGAGGAAATTTTGTGCATAATATACATTCATATCTGCAAACAGGGGTGTGCCAGTATGACATTGCAAGTCAAATTAAAAGTCAACCTCCTCAGAAAAAAAACGTCAAATCGAAAAAGGAAAAAAAAACACGGTTGTTTAAGTCAGAACTGATTAAGATGATCAAGTAGACCGTGGTCCTTTGAGAAAACATCAAAATAAAATCATATCAATGACGTTTTTATCATACACTACTTGTTATAATGCAGTTTATTTTGAAGTAGGTAGGACCCAGAAGAGTTGTTTACAGCTCTTGTTATTTAAGGTTTTGACCGCATTATCTTCAATAAAAGAAGCAAGCAGACCGAACCAACGTCTGAGTTCATCTTTGTTCACATTCAGGGGCATAAAAAATTGTTTTATTCTGTGTCAAGAATTCTTCATGTGTGTTAGTTTTTTAGTTACGTTTCCTGTTTTACTTCTGAAGCTGATTAGCTTCCTCGCGTTGCGTTTCGTGTCCCGTCCTAAGTGTCGCCTAATCGGGCAGACTGCATCGACTGCAATTCAAACACCTCACTTGTTATGCCGTCCGGAGTCGGGGTGAACAAAGCATTATTTATTTTCGCAAGTAATGCAGAGCCGCAACATAAGTTGCTGACACCTGTTTTAGGCACGCAAAAGTCATGCTTGTCTTTGCATTGCACATTTATAGCATTTATAAAGTTGGATGCCATTTTTCCCGATGAACCAAATATATTTTTCTTTTTTTTCTAAAGAGGTACACTTTAAAATAGGCGCTCACTCGAAAGGTTTTAATATGGTTGTGGAGCCTTGTTGGGCCATAAACAAAGAAGCATACTCACAAAGTGTGCTGGTGTTTTTACATCAACACGATGCAGTTACCCACACACCCAAAGGACACAAACACTTTTCTCTTTGACTGAGTAAGTCAACAAATGTAATGTTGATAATCAAACAATCAAACACTAAAGTAGGGCAGAGACCATCACATGTTTTTAAACTGTTCATCTTTACATCCAGCATTTTGATCTTAAGTGCCCTCCAACCATTTGAACAAATCAGGAGAAACTTGACATGCTCGGACCACATGTTAACAAGTGAACCTGGGGCCAACATGTTTGAGGTTATTTGCAGGAAAAGATGTATTTAATAGCAGTCATCTGTGACGACGGAAGGAGAAACAACTGCAGATGATGACAAGAAATCGCGCTCCTTTCCAAGTCAAGCGGCGAGCGGCCAGATACGTCCAACTTGTTTAAGTTAACCATACTCAAGGGCCAAGGTTCTCGCACGAATGACTGGAAATCTTTCTGTTTTGGATTAAACGCAAAATACGCAAATATTTTTAGTTCGGTTTCATTCTGGAATTTTTGCGGCCAAACGTATACGTGCACGTCACACTTCTTCCACTACTCGAGTTTAAGGTTTACAACTAAACAAAACCATTTGACTCATGTTGTATCAACACTGCAATGAGACTCGAATCAATAGAGGCATTTGTATGTTTGGGACATTTAATATCGTGACATGTCATAATATAGCTGAGGCATAAACACAAGTCAAGGAATATTGACACCACACCCAAGATGTGAATCATATACTGGAATGTAGTGAATGTTGCACAAAAGGTCATTAATTCTTTCATTTTCTATTTCACTTGGTCTCATTTGGGTAACGGATGAGTTGGAGCCTCCCCCATCTGACTTTGGGCCAAACATGCAGCACACCCAAGGCCAGCAGTCACACTCATACTCACATTTTGGGAGAATTTGGACTTTTGTCTTCAATATGCCTAACATGCATGTTTTGGAATGTGTGAGGAAGCTGGATTAACTAGAGACCGTGAAAACGCCACACAGGAAAGCTGGGCCTGAAATTCAAGTGTATCGAAGAACGATACGGCCGACATGTTAGGTCACAATTCTGTATTTCTCAGAGTACAAGTTGACCTTGCTTATAAATCGACCCCTTTTTTTACACCAATTTGGGTGATTATGATTCTACACCTGACTTTAGTGGTTACATAGATCATGGCTGTCCAATTAAAACACATGGCGTGTGTTATTAAAAGGACAAAATTATGGTACTTTTAGAGGCATTTATACATCGTATATCAAGTAACATAGTGCTGGAGTGAGCGTAAAAGAGAAAATACGGCAAGGAATTGTACTTCTACGTGCAAATGCTGAAATTAATATTGCAAGAATAAAACGATTTGAAGTTTCAATGTTTTTTTTTCTTTTCTTTTTTGACTCAGCTGAATATTAATTTGTTGAAAAGCTCGAAAAATTATCAACACTATCTGACATGCTAAATAGCTCCTCCCAATTGCACCCTTCATGTAGAACTGTATAAAATGGAGTATAAAAACTGTCTGAACACATTTACTGTCAAGTTAGCCTAGCTTAGCACAAATCTAGCTTTCAAAATCTCTTTTAAAAGATGGAAAGGGCTCTCTGAATTCCCTATTTCAAGTTTGATGACAATAAACATGTTGTAGTGGCAGAACATTTTGATACTTTCCAACCATTTTAGTCAATAAGTTAATACAAAATCTTATTAGCTATCTTTTCACGGTGACAGCGGCCTACTTTTTTCTTCCGAAATTGTCACTGAAGCATGTCGATTCATATAGGTTGGACAATTCATAAACCCATCTGTCTACCCCATGCTGAGATGAGAAAGAATTCAACACACACGTGTAACAAATACACACACACACACACACACACACACCTCCCATGGCCAGCTGGATTGGAGGGGCGACACAATGATCTCCTTAACGGGAACATCCTCCACACACAGCACCAAAGACGTTCCAACACACTTCTTTGCTCGGAAAGGGGGAAATATATAAATTGCAACGTTCCTCACTCACACACACTAATCACATACACTATCTTGTTCAGCAGGCGCGCACCTCCTCCTCCTCAACCCCCTCCTCCACGTTCTCCTCCACGCAATCAGAGGCTCAGAATAGGAAGCAGGGAGAGGAAGTGGCCATGCATTCACAGGCTGGGAACAAGGAGAAGGAAAAACAGCCGGAACCTGGAATTTACGGAGGAAAAAACAGCAGCCATCCCAAAATACCTCAGGACCATCTTGGCAGATAAACACACAAATATCACCGCTCGCATCCCTTTTGTTGTTGTTACGCCATTGACAACGTGGAGTGGGACAGGCACCCCCCAAGCAGGATTCCTGTCCAATTAGCCAGTTTGTTCCAATTCTGAACTATCATCTTGCATCATGCCAAGCTGTCAAATACTTTTTTTTTTTTTTTGCATACAAAAGACCTATTTCACAAACTTTCCTGAGTTGCTGTTAATGAGCATTCACAATGCTGATTAGACAGCAGGATTCTTCAAGTGTACCTTTGGTCGCCTATAATAAAAGGCCACTTAAAAATTTCTGGTGAAACTGACAACAGGTAAGATAAATTTGAGAACATACACATACTTAGCAAAGTTCTGCTAGTGGTTTAGTTTCACTAGCCCAAAGGGTTAACATAATTCCCCAAATATGAGACGCACCTGTGTATAAGACACACCCTTAATTTTGGGCAAAATTGGGCAACAATAAAAAAACTAGCAAAAAAGAACAAATCTCATTTCCCACATTGTGAGCAATTAGTGAACATTTCGCCAGTGTAATGTTGAATGCGCTTGAAGCATTTGTTTTTCCTTTTCCTCATGACGCGGTTTGAGTTCATTTTGCCATAAAAACCTAAAGTTGAGCAGCATCCACATTTTACCAAGTTTATGATCGTGTGTATATGCCAAAAGACCACAATTAATAAACGAGTCAAATGGATTACCTTTCCGTGTTCTGTAACCGGTGCACTCCTAATTGAATCACCTGGAGACATCATAACTTTTTCCTCTTGGTTTTAGTGATATTCCAGTGTGTGAACAAAGATGGATTTGGATGTTGGTTCGGTCTGTCCGCTTCTTTTATTGAAAATAAAGCCCTAACAACCTCAGCTAACACGAGCTGGTGTTAGCTGCAACAGGCACTGGATGCTAACAGTCAGCTGACGGCCCCGTCCTCTAGCTCATCCTATTACGGTAATTATTCTAAGTAAATTTAAAAGAAAAAACGTTAATGTGTCCATCAAAACTCGGTTTATGTGGTTGAGGGATCTTCCTGAAATGGTGTCGAATAATAAAATAACGTTTTTTAAGATACAGTCGATAGGACACACCCATATCTTTGGTCTTCATTTTGGGGGAAAAAGAGTGTGTCTTATATTTGGAGACTTACGGGTTTCATCAGATCCTTTCTTCCTAATTGATTCAATTGCCTGCCATTGGCCTTCTATTAGGATGATCTCATGCACTCTGACCTTTGTGTCTTAGAGTGGCATTTGGGTAGGAGGGAAGCTAGGAAATCCCCACTCTTTGTGGTCATTGAACCCACATCTCATAAAGTGACATGATTTGTTAAGCAGAATGACGCAAATAGGGATCAACGTATGAAGCAAAACTGGATCATTTGCAGCTGAGGAGATGAAAACGCACAAATGATGCCAGCGTGATGCCAAGTGTCAAACGCTGCTGAACACACAACAAGTAGAATGTTGTCATGAGATAGTTTCATTTCCCTGTAATCTACAGCTAATCAAATCATTGCATGTGATGGCCAAGTTAGCGCATTGACAGTTGTGACATGTGACCACTATTTTGCCTTCAGAGGACACTGTGTTCTTGGCTCCAGACTGGCGGCGAGAACGTTGTTTCACCAGCAACACTTGCGTGAGGTCAGCCGCTAACTGACATGCTAGCCTTGAACCTCTTGAACCAATGCTGTTTTTAAAACTCAATACAAATTCCTTGAATCCTGATCATGCTTGTTCCAATACGTCTGAGGGAAATTTTTGTGCAACCTCCTTTGAAAGACGAGCCGGGCTGTAACTAATGATTATTTTAATTTATTCTTTTTTTTTGTTATTAATTGATGAATGTTTTTTTTTTTTAATGTTTCAAATTGGCAGCACAGGGAAAGCACTAAGGTGATCATTTTTAGTTTTCTTTTGAGATTCATTTACTGGTTTGGTTGGTAACGTCACAAAATTGGATGAAATATTGACACATACATGGTGTCAAAATGACACTTTTACAAACATAATGGAAATTAGACTTCTTTCAAAGCAGACTAATGAAATCTGAGAATATTTACTTTTCATTATTTTTATTAGGTCCCTAAAAGATTGTTATAATTACGATTATGATTATCAATAATCAAAAATGATTGATTACTCAAATATTCAGGCTTTGTGGATTTTTCCCCCTACTTGTGTAATAGTGAGTGTTATGACTTAGATTTCTGAACATGGACACAAAGAGGTCTAATTGAAGAAATTGAAGAAAAAAAAAGAATAGAATTAAAGAAATTGAAGAAAAGAAAAGAATAGAATTGAAGAGCTAATATACTGTCTAGCTATATAGCTCTACATATATAAAATATACTACATAACTGAAACAAAGAAAACATTTAACATTTAAACAAACAAAAAACTACAGTAAAAACACTCAATAAAAGCACTATAAAAAGATTGTTGTTGGTTCTGTGGGTGGGGGGGTCAAATTTAACTTTAGACAGATAAAACAAAATAATGTTCTGAATTTGTTCAACAAATGGTTTCCATTTATGCACACCCCCATTATTCATGTTAATGAATTTTCTTAAATGTACTTTTTTGACATTTCAATATTTTCTTACGCATTATGATTTTGTATTTATATTTTTGCATTTTCAAATTCTTTATTTAGCCATTTAGGATGTCATTTCCATACCCTCTAGACCAGGGGTTCTCAAACTTTTTGGAGTCAGGGACCCCTTTTAGAAAGCAAATTTTTCAAAGATCCCTATTGCCAATGTTTGCGGAAGTAGGTTGTAGAGTGGTCGTCTCCCAGCTGAGAGGCTGTGGGTCCGATCCCCCGACCATCAAGACAATGTCGAAGTGTCCTTGAGCAAGACACTGTACCCCCACTTGCTCCTGATGCTGTGTCATCAGTAGGTAAATGACTAGTTAGTGTAAAGCGCTTTGAGTACCCAAGGTAAAAAAAGCGCTGTATGTGAAAGTCCATTTACTAAAACACAATAAAAAGAACATAATTTAAGCAAACATTAACTCTCCTTTTTATTCAGCAACATATTGGATTTGACAAGAAGTATATTTGTTACTTTTCAGGTATACTGAAGTTTAGAAAAAAAATTACAAATTGCACGCCTCCTTATAGGTCAACTTCCCCCGGAAAGGTTAGTGTCAATTATTTAGTCAAAAACAGCATTATAAAACAAAATACGGCTTACCTTTGCTGGCCTGATTGCCTTGTTAGCAAGCAATTGTCAACACGTAATGCATCTTGACAAATTCAAAAATTATTACATTATTTTAAATGTATTAAACTGCTTGAATTGATTGCTTTATTGAAGAGTCATGTATGCTTTCACAACTTAATATAAAATAAAATGAAATGAACAGAAATGTATATAAGTTCTTTTTAATTAATAACCCAGTGTTCTGTCCTTCCTAGATGTTCCAATGGCTTCTATCTAGGTAGACAGACAGCGCACTATCAATGCAGTATCAACAGCGGCCAGAGATGGCGCTAAAACACAGACTAAGCTGAACAAGGCACAAATCTGTAACTATTAAAAAATAAACTCAATCAGTTCCAAAAGACTCAAATGATTTCACTGACCCCCTGTAGTCAGGCCACGGACCCCCGGGGGTCCGCGGACCCCACTTTGAGAACCACTGCTAGACAAGACAAAAAAAATGTCAATGCAGCAATCTCCTTCAAGCCGCACGGCATAGGGTCCCGCTAGTGTTTATGACTTCTCATGTTGGACATTTGCCCCCGACGCGACGTCTCATGCAAACACACATGCCGGCTTCAATCACAACCTCTTTGCTGAAGACAAATCCCACCAGGGTAGCCTGTCAAGACATTGGGTGAGTGCAAACTTTGCGGTCATGACACATGGCATCTGAGATGTGCTTGTATGTGTATGCGCGTGCGTGCGTGCGCCTGCAGAGAGCGTTAGTACAAAGAGCCAATCGGAGCCAAGGACCCCACTCGAGCACATCCTGTTTGACTTGACCTCAGAGGATATTCTCCTTTCCCAAGCAAACAATCCGCCAGGCTTTTTGGATCGTACCAACGTTGGAGGGGAAGGGAGGGGACGGTGAGAGGACAGCCAACGTACCGCGAGGGAAAATGCGCGGGGGTATGCTTCAAGTTCATCAACATAGGGGTGAAATTGTCAGGGACACCCACTTCCGAATGCAGGGGCTCTCAAACTTTTTGGAGTCAGGGAGCCTTTTTTATTCACCAGCATATTCAATTTGACAAGTATATTTGTTACTTTTCAGCCAAACTGAAGTTTACAAAATAAAAATTGCAAATTGCATGCTTCCTCCATAACAAACTCGGTCAATTTCCCCAAAACAATTTTCTGTATATTATATTCTATTTATTAGAATATTTGGTGACTAAATAATCAAACTCGTTGATGATGACGGGATTACGTGGGTCTATTTGGAAAATTCTAAATTATTAAATGTTTAAAAATATATTAAATTGGTTGAATTGAAGGCTTTATTGAAGAGTCATGAATAAAGTCACAACGTAATATTTTAAGAAAATGAAATTACCACAAATATTTCATTTATTGTAAAAATGCAATAATATAAAAAGTAACTACACTGTATATTTATATATTTATTAAATTGAAACTTTTAAGAAACTATTTTTAGAGTTTTATGACTTTTGAATACTTTAGCATTATGGGAGTCCAGGCTTAGCCAATCATAGAAGTCATTGACAGGCTTACAAATGTCATAAATTGGCAGCGAGCACCACCTGATGGTTTTGGGGTGTCAACACAAAAATGTCTATTTTGCCACATTCGCGAGTTGCCGTGAAAAGGATTAATGGAAGAATCGGGGGAAATGCATGATAAAACATTGTTTTCTAATATATCCAAATTTCACAATATTTCCAATTTTGAATGACAGTAAATAAGCCTAACATGGGCTAAATTTAACACTTATAGGGTGATCCTTTCAACCTCCTGTTTGCAAGCATTTAGAAGGGATGGCAGGACAGCATATTGAAAGTTGACATACTTTGACAATCTATGCAATATTTTAGCCTCCTAGAGTTTTATTTGTATGTCTTTTCCTTAGATATCACACATCATCAAAAACATCAAAAAGCCTGAATTGGGTCATAATTTCCCCCAGGGGTTAATAAACCAAATTATTTGGTAAATGGTAAATGGACTTTCACTTATACAGCGCTTTTCTACATTAGGTTCTCAAAGCGCTTTACACTAACTATTTCAGGGAACCCCTGGGGTCAGCGGACCCTACTTTGTGAACTATTGTGTTAAAGGGTTGGTTCAGCTCAATAATTACATTAGAAAGTGTAGCGGGTGAAAGGGAAGTTAGTGACTGGAAAAACAAAGCTGGTTTTCTCCCACTGGGATTAGTTAAACCCATTTTTAGATTAAAATGGACCTGATTAAAAGCCACATTTTTTTTAACCAACCTGGCTATATATTTAGGGTCTGATGCTATGGTCTGTTACGTTTGTTTGGCTTTGCCGCATTATGCAGAAAAAGACGTCGCCGCCTCGTGCGATTAATCCACTATTAGGCTAAGTCGCCTTGGCCCTCACCCCTCCAGCGTCCCTGCGGTGTTTTATACTCGGCTAATGGCGTTGCTGCTGGGAGACGGTCGGGATTAACGCCGCCGACTGACACTAATCTCATTGTGCCGGAGAGGATTTGGGACCACTACTTCACTCTCGCTTACAGAAAAAACACACACAGACACACACCAGAATTTGCGCTCAGAGTACGGGGATTTGCGTGCTGCACTCGCGTGTGGGCCTTAGTGAGCTAAAATGCTCACACAAAAGAATCTGCAATACTGTACAGTACTGCCAAGTTAGAGTCAGTTTTTGCTCCAAGGCTACCCCAAAAATTGAGTTCTTTATTACCATGGAATAAAACACAAGCTTCAGCTGGATTCAGTGGAATCACTTGATTCATTATGGTCAAAAATATGATGTATCATTGCATAAAAGATACCATATTGCTCTGAGTACAAGTCGAACTTGCTTATAAGTCAACACCACCCACCCCCCCTTTTTTTTAACTTCAATTTGGGTGAATGTTACAAAAACGCAGGTATATGTCTACCCCTGACTTTAGTGTCAACATAGATCATGGCTCCAATTAAAACACATGGTGTGTGTTTTTAAAATGATGAAATTACGCTACTTTTAGAGGCATTCAGGCATGTAGAGACATCGTGTATCGAGTAACATACTGCTGCAGTTACGGGGGAGAGAAAAGACGGCGAGACAAATTCTGAAACTAACGTTGCAGCAATAAAATGATTTGAAGTTTCAATGCTTTATTTTTTGACACAGCTGAATATTAATTTGTTGAAAGGCCCTAAAAGTCATCATCACTATCTTCACACCAAATAGCTCCTCCCATCTAAATCCCGGACGTCCTCTCCTTCCTGCTCGTCATTTGCGCAAAAGTCATCATTACTCATCCACGTGTAGTCATCTTCGAACACGACCAATTTATTTGAAATGGAGGTCTTCGGAAATCATTTGCTGATCCTCTTACTTGGGATATTATACCAAGCTTTCCTGACCCATGTGACGACTGTTGAGAGAGCAGAGCATAGAGCGATGCCTTTCACTGTTTCAAGTGCATGCCGGCTTGTTCAAGCAAACGTCCAAACTGAAGGCGACAAGTCAAGCCGTATTTTCCTTTTCATAATGGGTCAAAGTTCGCCAGAAAAATTATCCACCTCGTTGTTGACAGCAAAAAGGCAATAAGACAGCACCTGCCGAGATGCATGCCGGCTTGTTCAAGCAAACGTCCAAACTGAAGGCGACAAGTCAAGCCATATTTTCCTTTTCATAATGGGTCAAAGTTCGCCAGAAAAATTATCCACCTCGTTGTTGACAGCAAAAAGGCAATAAGACAGCACCTGCCGAGATGCATGCCGGCTTGTTCAAGCAAACGTCCAAACTGAAGGAGACAAGTCAAGCCGTATTTTGCTTTTCATAATGGGTCAAAGTTCACCAGAAAAATTTTCCACCTCGTTGTTGACAGCAGAAAGGCAATAAGACGGAGCTTGATGAAAGTGGATGCATACTTAATGGAATTAGAGGTATATAAAATCATTTTAAGCCTTGTAAAAGATATGATATTACTTATTTTGCATTCGAGTTAGTTATTCAAACACAGATATGTGGGAAAAAATGGTCTGTTTTGAGTTATGCGTTTATAAGTTGACCCCCCTAATTGTGGGGGTTGACAATAGGGAAAAACAACTCAACTTGTACTCTGAAAAATACGGTAATATATATATATATATATATATATATATATATAGTAATATAGTTAAAATGCTCACTCACTGCTTTTCATGATTGCGTATTTGATCAAATAATGGGGATTCTCTGCCCAGTGTAAGCGAGCTAGTATATACCCACGGGTAAAGTATTAGTCCGACCCAAACTTGTTCACAGCCACTGATGGTTACAGATGTCAAAGATCCATTTTTACGAGACTCACAGTGAATAAGATAATGCTGAATTTTGGAAAAACATACCGTACGTCCGTACAAAGTGTGCAGCAAATTTCATCTTAGACATCCCTCCCACCTTGGCAGGCAGAGTGCTGGATGAACATGTTTATGTCACCCGTGTGCCCAACAGAAGACCTTGTCAGTGGCATTATGTGTTTGGAGTCAACAGAAAAGTGCAAGAGGAGAAAGCAAAATTTCAAAACAGAACAGGAAGGGGACATTCACGTGAAGAGAAAGCTGTATTCAATTGTTGTTGTTGTTGTTTTGAACATATGTGATTTTATTGATTGAATTATTTGTAACCCTTTGGTTTAAACATTGTCATGGTGGGGCAGTGATTAGCACGTCCGCCACATAGTTCGGGGACATGAGTTCAAATCCACCCCGCTCTGGCCTTTCTCTGGGGAGTTTGCATGCTCTCCCCAAGCCCACGTAAAATGCATATAAAAACGAAAAAACGTGAAATACTGTCAACTATAAATTACAAATTTGTTCCAATGCTTTTGTTGCCCATCCTAGCTTTTTTTTTATCTTAGCTGTGTTCAGAGCATTAAATTCAAAATGAATGAATATTTTAAAGAGGAAAAAAAGTCTTTTGTAATGTACTTGATTTATAATAAGCTGAAAAGGATTTGCACCTCTTTTAGTTTTGATTTTAGTTATATTTTAGAAAACAGGTTCGCAGTAAGGTTTTGTACAAACAGTTTCAATTTGTGTTTGTCGTTAGCAATGGTGAACGCAGAGGCATATTGTTTTTCTCTCATTTGAGCACAATAAACCTTTCAGGACCTTCACAATACACTTGAGTTTTCAAAGACATCTGCAGGTCGTTTTGCTTCACCTCTGAGTCACGCAAAGGAGAAGTGCACTGAGAATTCGAGCCGACTTCTCCTGACTTTCTTTCATGTGGACAACTTCCTGTCGGGAGCTTGCTTGAGCCAAAGAGCGAGCCTGCAGCCCCCTAAGAGCAGCTCATAAATCCACACCCCCCATTTTGGTTCGAATGCTGACGTCACCGGCAATCTGCAGCAGCATATTGACCTCGCCGCTTAAATGGCCATCATGACTGCTTTTACGACACGGGGGCCTGCTCCCTAATGCTAGTGAGGCGAAAGCAAACAAGTCATCAATGCAGCAGGTGGCCAGTTAGTGAGCTTAGCCAGATCAGATAAATATGACATATTGTACAGCCTGTGTGAGTGATTTTTTTATTGCTTTCATTTTTTGGAATGACAGCAGCACTTGTCTACTTGTTGAGATTAACAGAGCATTCAGTGGCACCTTGACTTTCAATGTTCCCATTGAGGTTTATTTTAAATAAGAAAAATAGCGTATAAAAACATTACTATTTCAAATTCTTCAAGTGTTTCAGTTTGTGATGTTTAGTTATCTTATTTTGAAATGTTTGTTTTTAATTTGACAGGCCGCACTGCATTTCCTTTTCCTATGTTTCATTCTCTGTGCGTCTTTCTGGTCGTTATGGTGCAGTAGTGAATGGCGATGTAAGTGTGTATTGTAATTCATTTCATTCTAATTTATGTAGATCATATGCGCCGCTAGCCATGTTTAGTAAGCGATGAGTTTCTATACTGTTTATACAGTATGTTTGTTCTTTGTTAATGTTCCATCCATCCATCCATGATCTTCCATTTATAAAGGGTCAGGTCGCAGGGGCAGCAGCCTCAGCAGAGAACCTCATACTTCCCTCTCCCTAGCCACTTCATCCAGCTCCTCTGGGGTTGTATCCCCTGGCCACCTGAGAGATATAGTCCCCCCAGCGTGTCCTGGGGCGTCCCCTGGGCCTCCTGCTAACAGAACATGCCCGGAAAACCTCATCAGGGAGGCGTCCAGAAGGCATCCTAACCTGAGATGCCCGAACCACCTCAACTGGCTCCTCTCAACGCAGAGGAGCAGCGGTTCGACACTGAATCCCTCGTGAATGATCGAGCTTCTCACCCTATCTCTAACGGAGAGCCCGGACACCCTGCGGAGCTTATTCATTTCGGCCGCCTGTATCTGAGATCTCGTTCTTGAAGTCACAACCCACAGCTCGTGATCATAGGTGAGGGCAGGAGCGTAGACAGACCGGTGAATAGAGAGTTCGCCCTTTGGCTCAGCTCTCTCTTCCCCACAACAGACTGGTGTAGAGTCCGCATTACAGCAGACGCTGCATCGATCCGCCTGTCGAGCTCTCGTCCCATCCTACCCTCACTTGTGAACAAGACCCCAAGATACTTGAACTTCTCCACTTGGGGCAGGACCTCATTCCCAACCTGGAGAGGGCACTCCACCCTTTTCCGGGTGAGGACAATGGTGTCAGATTTGGAGATGCTGATCTTCATTCCAGCTACTTCACGTTCGGCTGCAAACCACTTCAATTGTTGAGGTGGAGGTCACGGTTTGAAGAAGACAACAGCACGACATTATGCGCAAAAGCAAAGATGTAAAGGTGAGACTCCCAAACCTGACCCCTTCAACGCTTCAGCTGCACCAAGAGATTCTGTTCATAAAGGTGATGAACAGAATCAGTGACAAAGGGCAGCCATGGCGAAGTCCAACCCCCACTGGAAATAAATTTCTCTTACTGCTGGCAATGTGGACCAAACTCAAGGCGTTCGGTACCCCGTACTCCCAAAGTACCCCCCACAGAACTCCCCGAGGTGCACAGTCAAACGCCTTCTCCAAGTCCACAAAACACATGTTGACTGGATGGGGGAATTCCTGAGCACCATCGAGGACCCTGGCAAGGGTGTAGAGCTTGTCCACTGTTCCACAGCCGAGACAAAAACCACATTGCTGCTCCTGAATCAGAGGTTTGACTTCCGGATGTACCCTCCTCTCCAGCACCCCTGCATAGACCTTACCAGGGAGGCTGAGGAGTGTGATTCCTCTGTAGTTGGAACACCCATTCCAGTCCTCCTTCTTAAAAAGGAGGAACACCACCCCAGTCTGCCCATCCAGAGGTGCTGTCCCCGATGTCCAAGCGATGTTGCAGAGGTGTATCAGCCAGAGCAGCCCTACAATATCCAAAGCCTTTAGAAACCCCGGGCGGATCTCATCGCCCTGGGGCCTTGCCACCAAGAAGTTTTTTGACGACCGGTGACTTCAGCCCAAGAGATGGATCATTGGGATGCGCCTCCACCACGATAAGGTGACGGCCCACAGAGGGGGCCTGCCTGTGTTAATGTTGCACTTTGCAATTAATAGTCTTTGGTAGTAAGTGCTAACATGCTAATGTAGACTTAAAATACAATATGTTTATAAATTTACAACCTATAAGCGGCTATATGTAAGTTCATTGCCTTAAAACTGCTGTAAATGTATTGTTCTACAGCTACTACCTACTTATGCTCAATGATACCGAATGATTATGTGCACCGCTGAGCCAAAATAAAGGTTGAGTTCAACTTGAAGACTGATGTGCTCTCTTACCTGAGCCCCCTGGTGGTGGTCAATAGAATTCTGCTAACCAATGCAGAGGTCAAACGCCCAACAGTTAAAAAACAAAATTAATAAAAAACTCTGACATTTTATTTTGTGTAATGTGCCGTAAGTATTGCACTATGTTGGACATACAATATGTCTTGAAGAAAGGTAGCAACTTGGCAATGTCAAGATCTGGAGTCAGGGTGGTCTAGTTACGTGAGTTAGCCTGTGTGTGAGCATCTGGGTGTGATTTGTAGTCTACAGCAGCTCCTTGCAAGTGCTCTCAGTTTGCATTTGACTGATTGTGTCATTCAAGAAACTCACATGCCAAGGAATTATAATAATTTAACTGCAGTATTCCTTTTTATTTCCTACCCCACTCATTTGACAGCAATATCAAATTCTGCCTTGCAAAACAAACTATCTAATATCATACTGTTGCGGTTGTAGGGGGAGGGTTTGGGATGAGTAGACACAAACGCTAAAACTAATGTTCCTACACTAAGATGATTTGGTTGATGAATTAGTTTTTGACACAGCTGAATATTAATTTGTCAAAAAGCCCTAAAAGTCATTATCACTATCTGGCGCGCCAAGTTGCTCATCCCATTTAACTCCCAAACGTTGTCCCCTTCCTGCTCGTCATTTGAGCAAACATCCTCGTTACTCTTCCATGCGAAGTCATTTTTGGACCCGTCCAATTAGCTTGAAATGGAGGTCTTGGGAACTTATTTGCTGATCATCTTACTTGGGATATTATTCCAAGTTTTTCTCTACCCAAGGAAGGTTGCCCTTTTGCTGTTTCTACCCCTACCTGTCGACATTCATGCTAGCTTAAAGTACACGTCCACGGGCTACAGGAGACGAGTCAAGTCATCTTTTCCTTTTCATAATGTGTCAAAGTCCATCGAAAAAAAAATGAGCCAACCAGCCTCGTTGTTGACAACAAAGAGGAAATTAGGCAGCGCTTGTTAAAAGTGCATTTTTACAATGTTCTGTGCAAACACTCTAAAACGAATGCATACAATATCAAATTAGAGATATACAGGGGTGAAAAAGGAGGGGAAAAACTCTTTTTTCTTATGGCACAGGATCTTGATTGGGAAGCACTGGTCTTAGACAGTGGTTTTCAAATGGGGGAACATGAAGGCACTTCAAGGGGTATGTGGGATTTTAAGTAGGTTCTGCAGGTATCAATAAATCTAATTTAATGCCGTGTCAGACATACACTTTTATTTTTCAGAATAAATATATGTTCAATTATATTATAGTGACTCCTTTGCAGAATGTTGTATACCACTATTTTGTTCAATTTTATACGAATGTGCATGGTCATTAATGACACACTTTTATGATGACATTACATGATTTTTTTTGAGTTGCTGATAAAAATATGCATCACTAAAAATGCAATTCCAAAGTTTATTAAATCAGACAAGGTCGGAGGATTTTTATTTTTCCACCCAAAAATGATTTGCACTGCTTTGGGAGTACTTGGACGATGAATATCTCACAGGAGGTGGAAGGAAAAACAAAGGAAAACCAGTTGACAAAGACTGTTCTAGGATACACGTTTTTAATTGCGCTTCATTTGGGAAAGAGTTTGATGAAGGACGAGCCATGGGCTTTGCCACTAAATGCCATGGATTGTTGAGACATATTTGCACGTCCTTTTGCGATGGACCAGAAATCCAAAGAGGGATGGAAAATCCCATTGTCCATTTGCCGGTACCCCACTTAAGGGAGCCGTGTATTCTATTACATTGGTCGTGAATCCAAACGAGATGCTTCAGTGTCAAGGCTGCGCCGACACTCAATACATTCCCGACATTCCGGGAACAATGATCACACATGCCGATGGGGCAGCTATACGCGCCGTTGCCATGGCGGCAAACTTTGCAAAATGGAAGCGATGTGAAAAAGGATGAAGGCCTTTGCTGTTTGAATCAAAGAAAATAATGCTGGAAAGTCATGTCAAGCACCAAGGCCCAATCCCAAACATGCTGCTGCAGCCACACATCAAAGCTTTTACGCCAAGCCCTGCGCCTGAACCCCAAACCCGCTCGGCCGCTGTGCCCCCACTCCCCAGAACGCAGAGACATCTTAATCTAGGCACGGTCCCCATCCCGCGCTCTCACAGCGCGAGTGAGAATAGCACGGCTGAGAGGCGCACGGCAGCAGCTGGTCCGTGCGAGGCTCCGGTTTCTCGAAACAATACGATGCGTTTAAGTGCGGCATGTTATAAATAAGAACGCAGAAAGCATCCGATGACAGCTTCCCCCTCGGCTCACTCTCCACTTTATTTGTTGTCCGGCTATACACTTCAATTTTAAAGACTGTAGACATTTTCACTTCCAAAAATGTTAAGAAGAGTGCAAAATAAATCTTAGGCACAGCTACGGTATCTATAAGATAACATTTTTAAACTACTCGACAGACAAGAACAGTGAGTGGGACTGAATTGGTTCAAATGTTACTTCTAAGTTAGGGACCTCTTTGTCTCAATTGGTCATCAGTGTCAGTGCAC